>NW_027667567.1:0-98543 GCF_963924665.1 Micromys minutus
GTTATGTAGTTTCCAGTCTCTCAATGTATCAGGCCGAGGTAAGGCTGGTTGGGTTCCTCATCCTTGCTTAGTAACAGTCCTGCTGGAGCATGCTCCCTGCAGGCTGACATGGCTGGAGCTATGCTGGGGATAAGGCTGTGCCAGTAGTACCAGGGGATCTGGTTCAGGTCCGTGGTCCAAAGGCTCCACTGGATTGTGAGTTTGTAGCATTTTTCCTACAGCCAGTTCATCTGAAAGGACTTTGCCAGCAGAACAGTGGCAGCTGCCCAGCTAGACATTCACTAGCTGCCCCAGAATTTTCCTAGACCTATATTGCTGCTGTTGAGAACAAGCAAAAGACACATATTCCAAGTGCCAATTTATTTTGAAAGTACATTTAATAATAAATTCTAGATTCCAGGCTGGAGCGGAGCTGGGCACTTTCCAATAGACAAACAGCTTCTATTGTAAACAGTTTGTTGAGTTCACATGTCTCAGGTACAACTTCTCCATCTTGCTACCATCATCAGAAAAGTACATGTTCCCAGACCCAGAGACCAGCTCCTATCCTAACTGATGAAAACTCCCTCACCCAACCTCTTATGTTAAAATATGATCGGATGCCATCCTTTACCTTGCTCTATGGTTTTATCCTTTAATATGCTGCCCAAAGTCGCTTCGGGGTCATACTTCAGCTTCCAAGTCTGTTCTGCTTCCCTGATCTAGCAGTAGCAGCTTTAATGCAATAAACTTTTATTAGCTGCCTAGACCTGGTGTTTGAGTTATGCTGGATTTAAGCAGACTTCACAATACTGCAAGGCCTCATCTCAGCCTCCTCTTGCTTGTGTGCCTCTGGTTTTACATTCTATTTCTCTGCCAGAGGATTTCTCTGTAGGACTGGAACAGTCCATCCTGTTGGTCTTGCCCTACCTCTTTTCCTCAAGGCACTTATTTTCTTGAGTCCCATTCTCTAGGATATTGAATCAGGATTCCTCACTTACTCGTTGGGTACTATGCTACCTCCCTCTGAGCCTTTTCTGTGTGTTTGTTGCTGGGGATTGGACAGAGAATGCATACTAGGGAGATGCTCTGTCATGAATCCAGCCTGTCCCCATGTCACGCAAGTGTCAAGGCTGATCACAGGTTCCTAGATGTCCAGGTTCTTCCTAAAACCAAGCAAATAACTGAATGTCCAGTGGCACGAGTAATCTAGGAAAGGATATGGCCAGCCAGTTTTCTAAGGTTAGTCTACCTTTTTGAATTGCTTATGATGGGTGATCTCTGAGAGGCATGGACCCCAGAAACTTCATCCCAAAATAGCTTCTCCCTTCTGTTATGCCATTCCCGGCGCTCTGACGTACCCTAAGGATTCCTGAGCATCAGCCTATACTAGACAAATTTTCTGCAGATAAACAGAAGAGAAACTTTTGTTGAAATAACACTATTTGAATGAATTAATGACTATAGAATTTCTGATTTGACTCAGATATTTTTAGAAAGAATGTTTTATGAGATGGTTTTGTTTCTTCAAAATGATATAATAAAGTTTGAATCAAAAATAGAATGTGTCCTCTCCTGATAAAATAGTAAATAAAGGCTGCCTAATAAGGAATAGAATGGGCGGGCCCAGGCGCAGCTGCCCAGCTGTTGCCAGAGCCCAGTGGAACCTATGGCCAGCCTCAACTCACTGGACGCAGTGAAGCGCAAGATCCAGTCCCTTGCAGTAGCAGGCAGATGACACAAAGGATGGAGCACAGGGCTTGCAGCGTGAGCTGGAGGGCGAGCGCGAGCAGAGCGAGAAAGCTGAAGGAGTTTTGGCAGCTCTCAACCGCCGCATCCAGCTGGTGAAGGAAGAGCTGGACTGGGCTCAGGAGCGACTGGCCACAGTCCTACAGAAGATGGAGGAGGCAGAGGACGCTGCTGATGAAATGAGAGAGGCGCGAAGGTGACAGAGAACCGAGCCATGAAAGATGAGGAAAAGATGGAAATCCAGGAGATGCAGCTTACAGAAGCCAAGCATGTCGCCGAGCAGGCTGTCCGCAAGTATGAGGTTGCTCATAAATTGGTCATCCTGGAGGGTTAGCGGGAGAGAGCGGAACTGTTGGAACTAAAGAGTGGAGATCTGGGAGAAGAGCTTAAGAATGTAACTAACAATCTGAAATCACTGGAGGCTGCTTCTGAAAAGTATTCTGTAAAGGAGGATAAATATGAAGAAGAAGCTCCTGTCTGACAAGCTGAAAGAGGCTGAGACCCGCCCGAGCTGTGTCGAGCCTCACCTCGACCGGTGGGGAAGACACGATCTGGGGAAGATCTTCTTCAAGCAGTTTATTTAGGATCCTTGAACAAGCTTGTGCTTCTGTTTCTGCCTTGGTCTCCGCTCCCGGGGGAACGCCCGCACAGGCTTAAATCCCCTTGCACCTACCAACCCCTGTAAGCCACGTGGGCCCTGCAGATAGGCTGCTTAAATGCAGAAGCAGGCAAGCTGAACAGGCACAGCCAAATAAGGAGTTGTTTACTACTGAGAGCCCTCACCATTAAGGAGGTGGAAGGCGGAAACCAGTGCCATCTTTGGGGCACAGCACCTCGCAGCTCTCTACAGTTCCCCCTTTTTTATTTTTGGCCATATTTTTGGCCGAGAGAATGCCTGTCCTAGGTTGCCCCCTGTGGCAGTGCCCCTTACCCATCTTTGGGAGATGAACAGCATTGGTTTAATCCCTGTCTTAGGTTGGTGACACACCCAGGGAGTCCTACCCATCACTGACTACTTCTCTAGAATGCCAAGAGGCCTTTTATTCTTGGTGCATGACTGTAAGTCATGCTTGGGGGGGACTGTCCTGCCTCCATGGCTGTTAATGCCTGGACAACTATAGCTGCATGCTGTTTCTGAGCAAACCTTATTCTCCAAAGGCACCACAGGCCCACAAAGAAGGCAAGCAACAAGAGGCCAGCCATGGCTCCCATTCCCGTCCACTCTTTTAAATGATTTATGCTGGCAGCAATCCAAGATGACAGTCCAATAGCCAATCGCTAGAGCAATGGGGAGCCCACTTAGGCTGGTGGGGTACTAGCTCCTCAAGCGTACTTTTAGCAGGCCACCATCCACTCACCCAAGAAGCATTGACTTGGTACCTGGTATTAGTAGTAGGGAATGCTAGCAAGCTCTTTATCTAAAGAAGGACAAAACTAAACTCTTATTGGTGCTAAGGAAGCGGGGATACACTTTTGCATCATGACATATCGGCATGGATCTTGGGAACACTGACAGAATCTACCATCGGGGCTCCGCTTGAGTCTGCAGTTGGTTCACACTGACTACCATCAGCCATAGTAGCATTTTCATTCTTGTTGCACTTCTTGGTTAGTCTTTCGGGAACTCACAGTGGATCTTGTAGGTCCTGGGGAAATACACAAACAGACTCTCTCACCCATGCCAACACAGGGTCTGACCCGTGCCACAAACCTGTAATCACATCTTTCCATTTGACATAGCCTTTCAACGTGCTCACTCGACATTGATGTCAATCAGCGGTAGTGAGGACATCATCATCCAAAATTAAAAATTCAGGGTAAAAAGGGCTAAGGATAGTTGTTCCTTGGATGACCTTATTAGACACTCTTTCAATGTGCGATGAGCTCACTCAACGATACCTTGTCCTTGGGGATTATAAGGCAGGCCATGGCTTAACTGTATATCCATTTGTTTACAAAAGATTTGAAAGAATGGGCGGTATACGCTGGGTCATTATCAGTTTTTAAGTGTTGGGGCTTTCCCCAGGCAGCCCAGGCTTCTAGGCAGTGTCCAATGATGTTACGTGCCTTTTCTCCACTCATGGCTGTAGCATGAATGATACCTGAGCAGGTATCTACAGAAACGTGAACATATTTTAGAGTCCCAAAACTAGAAATATGAGTGACATCCATTTGCCATACTTTGAGCGGCAAGAGATCTCTGGAATTGACTCCTATTCCAGGAGGGTGATGGAAGATAATACATTCTAAAACAATATGGCAAGCATCAGCTCTGGATAACTTAAATTTCTGCTCTAAGGTCCTGGATAATACGTGAAATTGTTGATGAAACTATCTTGCCTGATCAAGAGATGAGCTAAGAAAAACATACTCCCTCCAGGTACATTTATCTACTTTATCATTTCCTGCACTCAGTGGTCTGGGCAGTCCAGTATGCGCTCTAACATGCTGAACAAAAAAATTCTGATCCCTATTCCAAATCAAATTTTGTAATTCCTGCAAGAGGGCACTCACTGTGCAGCTAGGTTTAATTGGTTCAGCCACTACCAATATTTTAACAGCATTAACAACATAGGTTGAATCTGAAACTAAATTAAAAGGAAAGGAACAATTTTTGAACACTTCTATTACAATCTTACACTCAACAACTTGCAGAGAACCTGGGTGATATTGGTATAACACAGGCTCTTGTTGCTCTATCATGTAGGCCCCACAGCCTGTCTTAGATCCATCAGTAAAGATATTAGGGGCTCCACTAATGGGAATAGTGGAGGTAACCTTTAGAAAAATTACTGGATGTTTTTTGAAAAACATCAATAATGGATGTTTTGGATAATGGTTATCTATTTTTCCTGGGACTCCACAACGAAGAATGGCCCAGTCATCCACAGTGCCGCATAGGACTTTCACCTGCTGGCTGGTGTAGGGCACTATAATGGAGGCAGGAGTTGTGCCAAAAAATTGTATTCACTGTTGAACTCCACTCTGAGCCAACTCTGCGAAAGATGTAGGATAGTGCTCTACTGACTTAGCTGGGGAAGTATTTGGATATATCCAAAGTAGAGGGCCATCCTGCCATAACAGCCCTGTAGGTTGCAAATAAGTGGCTAATATGAAGATCTTAATATCTGCACTCTCTTTCCATCAATTTAAGGTAGCATTTTATAACTCCTTTTCAACTTTCCTTAAAGCTTCCCTTGCTTCAGCAGTCAATTGCCTGGGAGAATCTAGAGCCGAATCTCCAGCCAAAATATTATACAATGGCTTTAATTCATAATTTGGTAATTTTAAATAACACTTAATCCAATTGATATCTCCCAATAATTTTTGAAAATCATTAAGTGTTTTAAGATTATCTTTTCTTATCTCTACCTTTTGCAAGTGAAATCCAGATCCTACCCTAACTTATCCCAGCACGCTACTATTAGGTTTCCTGAGACTGCGAACCAAGGTGCAATGGTATCACACTCATCCAAAAACCTTTCTAGGGTGCTCTTCTTCATTTTGAGGTTTACTTTGACAAGAGTAGTTCTTGAAGAGCCAGAAAAATTGGATGAAACTGAGAAGTTCCCACCCTAAATCTTTCACTTTCAGTTTGCTACTGTTGCAAACTTCCTTGCTTGCTACCCGAGACCTTATAGCTGCTTTTCTCTGCGGGCCCTTATCGTCCCAACTTACCTTGGGAACTTTATTGCCATTTTTCTTCGTCCTTATCATCCCAACTTACCTTGGGAACTTTATTGCCGCTTTTCTCCGCGGTCCTTATCGTCCCACCTCACCTTGGGAACTTTACAGCGCTGCCCTGACTGCCAGGAGTTCTGATCTTGAACGGAGACTCCCGGGTTCTGGCACCAGTTGTCTGAGTTTGCAGAAAGGACAGTTTCTAAACTGGAAGAGACAATTGATGACCTGGAAGAAAAACTTGGCCCGGCCAAAGAAGAGAATGTGGGCTTACATCAGACACTGGACCAGACACTAAACGAACTTAACTGTATATAAAGTGAACCAGAGTCCTGTTTTGACACCAGCTTCTCCCTAGAGAGCGCCCTGTCTTCCTCTTGTAAGAAGTTCTGTTTATTACTATGTCTCCACATGCTGAAAGCACCAAGCAGATAATGAATTCATGACCAAATATTTTGTGTTAGACAAGCTTAGTGCACCAGTTAAATTTAAATTTTCCTTTTCCATTCAAATGGCACCAGCTTCTTTGGCTACTCTTATTATTATATTGCATTTATTCCTAAAATAGGCAGGGAATTTCACACTGAGTGTAGTTGCTTAAGGCTGAGGGCATTTGGTTCTCAGGAACTAGTCAGCCCCACACTTTGGAGCACAGGCTCAAGTATCAAATCGGACCTGGTTGCTGTTGGGAAGTTATGTGAGGCTAGGGGTTGTCACAAGAAAACATGTAGAAATTTTCCACCCAGAGCAAAAATTAAAAACAGTCTACTATAGGAAATCATAAAGCACAATTAGATTGGCCTGATCATGCTGAGGCTACTCCACTCTCCCCTGTCCAAACCAGATTTCCTTTAAGCATTCCAAGAGATAATGCTGGGGTGACCATTGTTGCCCAGGTGCCTTCTAATAGAGCTTTAATGCTGTTCCGTATGCATCACCCTTCACTCCAGAATTGTTCTTTGAGGAGCAAGCATCTTATTCCAGGACTTTTCTGCTGGTCTAATGATATACTCAGCAGAGAAAATGGCAGAATCTAATCCTTTTCAGATCAGTCCTGTCAAAAAGACTGCTAGCAAAGTCAGGCACAGCCATGCACTTGAAAGGCAGAAGCAGCTAGATCTCTGAGTTTGAGCCAGCCTAGTCTGTCGGTATAGTGAAGCTAAGAACAGCCTCAAATAATAAAAAGCTTGCTAGACATCAATACATTGAGCACTCTTCTAAAACCAAGTGTTGGGCAACAGAAGGTCTCTCCAGCAGCAAAGTAGTGATAGAAAAATTGGCTTAACTTCATCTCCATTGTTCAGGGAACAACAAATGGAAGCTTGACTTTGCAAAGATTTGAATTCCTTCAGGAAAGACACTAATAAAAGACCGAGAACTCCTGATTGAACTGGATGTGGAGTGCTCCGTAGGCTGCCCTTTGTAGTCTTGCTCCCTCAGCTAACATCTCACACTGAAACATTCCACATTCCCCAGCAGTGCGGGGCCAACTCGAGTTTACAGTCCTGACTGAAAATCACCCTGCTTCTAGCTTATCTGAACCCCTGCTCCTCACTCCTATTTATTGAGCATCACACTACCAAGAAGATGAACTTTTAGCAAACTGTGCAATTGGTAAAATCTACTCTGTTCTTTATACTCTTGCAATTGTATCATACATAATAGTACCACTTTTTCTAGATTTTGGTCAAATAAATTTTTGCATAAATAAAAAAAGGAATAAAATGAGCTTTCATAAATTGCACTAAGAAGAGAAATAGGATTAGAGCAAGTTAATGATCATGAAAAAAAAGCAATCATTACAGGTCAGGTGTGCACTAGCATAAAATAAGACCATATGGGAGCTGGAGAGGTTAAGAGTACTTCCTCTTCCCAAAGTCCTGAATTCAATTCCCAGCAACTTCATGGTAGCTCACAACCATCTGTAAAGAGATCTTCCAGTGTATCTGAAGAAACTGACAGTATACTCACATATATAAAATAAAATCTTTAAAAAAAAAAGGGCATATGAAACTGTTGCTTTGTATGAGCTTGGTGAAAAAAAAATATTGCTTTGAACTTACTATAGACATCCTTCTGGAAATACCTTTCATGTAGCAATCTATCTGTAAGGTAATATTATAAAGAACTTTTGTCTAAGAAGCTACAAAAAGGCCGAGTCTATAAATAAAGGGTAGCTGTGGAGACCATGCATCAAATGTGTATGTATGTGTGTATATATGTCTATACAAAATGTACGCATGCATACCTACCTATATATCTATATATTTACATATGTACATCTATGTGGTCTATTTCTCTATCCCATTTCTTCCTGGTTCTTTCATTTAGCCTGTCCTTTGACTGGAGAATTGAGAACACTGATGTTTAAAATGGTTGATATTCATGTGCAAGTATGATAATCCTGTTGCTGGTTTTGGTATATTCTTCTTAGTATATTTTAGTCTTTAAAAATTAAGACCTTCCACAATCTGACTCCCTCTGCAATGCTGAATTCTCTCTTTAAGGAGAAATAATGTTTCCTATATTTCCCTTAGTTTTAGTTTTTTAAATATGATTTGTTTAGGCTGTTTATGTCATGGATTTTTTTATTCTTCTTAAATGATCACTGTTTTGCTAGGTTTGCTGTTATAGTCTTTAAAACTTATATGCATTGCTACAACCTCTGGGGGATTTCCGAGTTTTCTAAAAAATTAGCTGTTAGTCTTCTCTTACAGCTTTCAATATACATTCTTTGAGATATATATATATATATATATAATATATATATATATATATATATATATATATATATATATATATATATACATATATACATATATATACATGCATACATATATACACATATATAAATACACACACACATATAGTATTTATACTCAGAGGATTTTCCTTTTTTGTCTTGTCTATTTGGTGTTCTGTGGAAGAGGGGGTTGTTGTGCATAGATGTGCCTTTCCTTAGCGTGGGGAGTTTTCATCTATGAGCATGTTGAAGATATCCATGCCATTGACTTGCTGTCTCTTTTATCTATGCCAGTAATAAAAAGTTTGTATTTGATGGTATTCCACAAGTCTTATGACTTCCTTTTATATGTGTATATGTGATAAATTTGCATATACTTTTGTGTTTCTGCCTCAATATCTCTTCATGCTGAACTGCAACTTTAAGGTAAAACAAAGCTTTTAATACCTAAGTCGGTTTTGGTCATGCTGGCTTATTCAAACAGAAGAAACCTAGTAAGAAAAACATGAAGCTTCAGAGAGATTTAAATTTTCACGTGTTTAATACTCAAATACACAAGTATTGCGTAAAATATTAAAATTTCTAAGTGTCATCAAGTCAGCTATAAAAACTTAAAATTACTCTTTTACAGGTTATGTACCAAAGATAATTGACAAGTGCTTTAAGAAACAATTAGAATCTCATAACTTTTTATGACTATGAGATGCATAGATGGAATTTTTGTAAAATATGCTTAGGAAAGTTTGAATCCTTTCCTCTGGGATGTGATGTGATATCAACAGTTCTGTCCTATGGAGAACTGATCAATCATGTCCATTGTTTTAAGGATAAAACCACAGTGAATTTAACAAATATCTGGAAACAAAATGAGGTTCTTTAAATAGTCATTTAAAAGTGTTATGTTATTTTTATTGAATGATGTAAGGTGCATTTTAATATCCTTAACAATTTGGAATTTGAGGTAGACTATGTTGCTTTTTCTTAAGAATAATGCACTCTGTTTATTTTTTAAATATTGTATTGAAAGAATTCATTGTTGTAATGTACCTAAATGGACATAAGATGCTTGGATGTGCTAATGAGAATGCTTTAGTCCTTTACATTAACTACATATATTTATATCAAAAATTTCTTGATTTGAGCTTAATTATGCCTATGACTACAAGATTCTGTATTTATTTGTTCTTGTAAATCAACCAAGGCCCAGAATTCTTCACAATTTTGAGAATTTTGTTTTTTCTTCAATAATTGATTATTTTTTTGTTTACTTTAAATAAAAACCACACACCCCCTAGTCTCTTCCCAGTCCAATCTATACAAGTCCCTCTCCTAATTGACCCCTTTCTTTCTTCTCAGGAAAAGGAGAGCCCCCCTTGGATAGACTTTACCTGGAGACATCTAGACCCAGCAGGACTAGGCACATTCTCTCGCAATGGGGCCAAACCAGAAAATCTGGGTAGGGGGAATGGCATCAATGGCAGGAAACAAAGATAGAGTGAGCCACTGCTCTGGAGCCCCTGAAAGTTCCCTGGTTGCTGACCAAGTCTCTTTGAGCCCCTAGGGGTTCAGGATACTTGAGTCTTTTGAGGTTTGGCCTGTTGCTATGTATTGTAATGCTAAGTTCAAGCTCCTAGTTGCCCAAGAGACATGAATACTCAAGTAGACACAAATGAAGCTATGTGAACTTGCCCCCAAGTTATTTCTGACTGGTGAAAAAGACTCCTACAGCCTCTAGCTGGGAAGAATTGACATAGGCAGGTACTGGTGTTCTGGGCTTGGGGTCAGAGGAGACGTAAAGGGGAGAAAAAAAGAACGTGGATAGCGGAGAAAGACACCATTGGCTAGGAGTCAGGAAAGCATTGCTCTGAGGGATGGCCAATTGGAGTTAAGAGCAACCTACATGAAACATTGTAATAACTTGGAGTTAGTGATATGAAAGTAGATTCTAATAGCATATCTGTGCAGCTCTAGTGCTAATTAAGGTGTATTGTAAATAATAAAAGTTGTGTTTTTGATCCAGAAACTGAATGATCAAAGGAAGGATAAAGGCCCCAGTTTGGGATTAAATTCCACAACATAGGTCTTGTGGTGTCCTTAACCTGTCCAGTTTGCTTGAGAATTTCGTTTTGAAAATACAGGAGTGTACAACGTACCAACTTGAATAAGCTTTTGCATTGCTGTTCCTGTTTTCCAATTTGAAATAACTGTATTATTCCTGAAACCTGTTCAAGTTTCCCAAATTGTTCAATTATCTTCAGCTATGTTTTCAATGTATTCAATGACTGCCTACAGATAAAGACAATTATAATGTAATTGTTAGTTATGTTATGTTCAGTTTTTGTTAAGTATATCACACATACCCAGAGCCTAGTAAGATAAGTCTTTTCTGTTTGTTTTAGTTTGGTTTTTAAGATAGAAAGTCTTTATATAACCTTGGCTATCCTGGTAATCTATCTGTGGATCATGCTGTTCTTAAACTCACAGAGATTCTGCCTGCCTCTTCCTCCCAAGTGCTGGGATTAAAGGCATGCTCCACTACCACCTAGCCCATAAAGGTCTTTTTTTACTTGTCTGGTTAATCATATATTGCATCTCTTAAGTAGTTCCTGTTAGGATTCTTCCAAACTCCACCCCACAATTGCCTGGCACTATAAAAGGGGCTGCTTGCTCCCTCCTCTCTCTTTTGGTCTCTTGTTCTTGTTATCCTCCCTTGCACCATTGTCCCTCCTCTCTCCATCTCCCCCCCACACACAGTACTTATCTACTCTTCTACTCTGATTTCTCTCTCTGCCCCTGCTACCCTCTTAACTTCCCTCCCTGTTGTTGTTAGGAAAAGGATAAATAGTGTGTGGAGGGAGGATATGCTCAATGGAGGTGTGGAGAGGCATGAGAGGAAATCACTACCCACTTCAAATGACAGACATTCTAATAAACCTCAATTGACAGAAAAAACATGTTGAGCTGAGCATCCCACAAAGAATTAATGTGAGTCATGAACAAAACAGGAATCTCCAGGCATGAAATTATGGAATATTTATTATTATAATAAACAATATGTGCAACATAAATAAGCAAGTATGATTAATTCATACATTATGCTAAATAGAATTCAAACCAATTAAGACAGGAAAACAGGAGATATTTTAGAAATAGATTGTTCTCAATTGCAAAAAGATGGAAGGATGCATCAACTCAGATGATTCTGTGAGTTTATGCTTGATGCTTTGAGTATTTTTTGGAGGAACTCACTTATTTCTCTACAGACAGGATTTAAACCAAGTTCTAACAAATCCTGCTAGTGTTTTGAAAAGGAGTTGTTGAAAGAATACAAATGAAGAATGAATAAATATGTGGTTACAGGGATTGTAGAATCTAATAAATGAAAAAAATATGGACAGCTAACTAAAAGGGTGGGTCCAGAGGAGACCTCAACCTACTGCAATTGTCTCTTCTGTAGAACACCATAGCATTAAATGGCCTTGTGCCAACAGGTTGTTGCTTATTCACTGCTGAATGAAAGATAGGTTACAAATATCCTCTCAGATACTAGACTCACCTCAGTTCTTATTGAAATAGATTCTAAAGATTTCCTCCAACAATTAGACAAATGTCATCAAGTTAAGACATATCAGGAATCTAAAGATGAAAGCAATACAGATATGCAACTTCATAATCTGAAATGCTGTGCCCTAACCAGGGTCAGCCTGAAGAAATGCAGGAGAAGGTAGCCAGTCAGCAGGACTCCAGTACACCACAGAGAATTCCTTGCTCTCTCAGTTCCTGTACCAGCCTTGCACCTCCAGGATTGCTCAGCCCCTCTGCCCTCATCTGACCTGTGACCAGGAAAGCTGGATGAGGCTAGCTGCTCACCCTGGGGGAGGGGGCGGGTCATCTTCCTCCAGAGTTGGGGGTGGCAGTGACTTCATGGCACATTGCTGGATGGCAAAACTGGACTCTGTGAGATCTGAGACTGCATTGTTACTATAACAGTCTCTATTGTTGAAATGCTCAAACATAGAGCCAAACAAATCCTAGCCCAAAGTTTGTCCCATTTTTGACACCATTCTGTCTGAAGATAAAATTAATGGCACTTCCAGTAGTTAGTTTAACAGAATCAAAGCAACTCCACATGTAGGTAGTCATATTCATCACCTTCTAAGAAGTGGAATGTGGGTACTGTTAGCATTCCTTCTAAACTCTTGTAAATAAATAAATGCAACTCTCTATTTCCGCAGAATGAGAGCCTGAGAGCCAACTCACTGGACTGAACCCACAGGATTGTTCTCTCTAACTATCCCCATGTCTGTCTTGAAGCTTCTATCCTCCCTACAAATAATCTTCCAGACTGGATGAGTCCACTTTGTTCTTTTGAGGGGATTTCTCTTCTAAGCCTCATACTAACCTTGGCAGTAAGTTCTGAAGGGCCCTAAGGGGCTCTCACCAGCTTTATACCCACCTGACTCAGGTCAAGACTAGCCCAAGTATCATCTTCCCTCCTCAGGTCAAGGATAGGCCAAGATCCATTCTCTGTCCACAGTTCCCAGGAGGAGCAGGAACATTCTTGAAAAACTGCAGAATGTACTGATAGTCACTGTTAGGGGAAGGAGGAAGAGAGTGGGGGGCATATGGCCCATGGAGGTGCGGCAATGCCTCTGATTACAAGGATTACAAGGAGCTGCAGTGAGCCTATGAAGTAAAGTCCAGATGAGCTGGGCATGGAGGGGCATTCCTACACACACACACACACACACACACACACACACACACACACACACACACACACAGAGTGTTTCTCTGTGGAGTCCTGGCTGCACTGGAACTTGCTCTGTAGATCTCACTGGCCTCAAACTCAGATATCCAATTGAGAGCTGGGATTAAGGGCATGAGTCAACATCTCTTGCCTAGGTAGGGCACACCCTCGATCCTAGCACCCAGCAAACAGAACAAGGTGGGTCTCTGTGAGTTCAAGGCTGGCAGTTCAGGTACAGATACCCATCCTTATTGCCTTCATAAATCTCAAAACAAACAAAACAACAATAACAACAATATGTGTTGGAACTGGGGTTATAACTGAGCGGCAGACGGCTTGCCTGGCATTCAGAAGGTTTTAGGTTTAGTCTCCAGTACTGAAACAGAAAGACCTGGGGGAAATGGCAAAGCAGTTAAGAGCACTTACTGCAACTACTTATAAGCCCTGTTCCAGGGGGATGACACCCTTTGACTTCTGAAGGCACTGAAAGACCCCCTCCTGCTTTAGCTGCAATAACGCCATTTCGTGCTAGGCCCAGAGCAGGCAAGGATAAAAAAATACTGAAACAAAAGTGAGCCAGAGGACAGCCCAGTCTCTGTCAGAACAAAAATATCTGCAGTTGACCACCTGGACCAAGGCAAGGACATCCCGCCACACATGTTAAAGCAAGGACGAAAAACAACTCCTTGTCCCAAAGGAGGGGCCAAGGCCGCCCTCCTCTTCTGAGAACTTGGGTCTGTAAGGCTGTGCAGGCTGGGTCGGGGTCCCAGGTGGCCAAGCAGGATACCGGTGGGCGGCCAGCTAGCAATAGACAAAGAACAGAAGACATTCAGACAAGCCCAGCTTTCAGATAAGCTGCAGCCCCCGACTAGAAACCAAGAGTTGTGTCCTTGGAGCCATATGTCTGCCATAGTTCCCACACATAGATAAGCCCAAGGCAACTATTCTCAGGAGCTGCAGCCCCAGCTGGTATCAAAAGCTGTTTCCTTAGAGCCGTGTCCTTGGGCTCACTCCCTGGCCACATTTAAACTAACCAATTAAAACCCTGTTGCTATGCTTCTGCTTCTGTACCTTGCTTCTGCCCCCCAAGCCCTATAAAAAGGGGACTGCCCCTTTGTCCGGCGCACAAGTCCTCTGAGAGACTGTGTGCCCACAGGTACCTGTGTAAATAAACCTCTTGCTACTTGCAACCGAAGTGAGTGGTCTCGCTGCTCCTTGGGAGGGGTCTCTTCAGACAGAAGATACCCTCTGGGGGTCTTTCATTTGGTGCGTTGGCCGGGAAACTGAGACTCCCTACCCAGGGACCACTGACCCACTATCGGGAGGTAAGCTGGCCAGCCCTTGTTTGTGTTTGTGTCTGATCGTTTGTCTAACTCTCTGCCACGCAGCGAACTCCTTATTTTCGGTACTTGGCGCCAAGTAATCAGTATCTGGCGGACCTGGAAGGAGCTGACGAGCTCGCACATCCCCTCCGCAGCCCTGGAAGACGTTCCACGGGCATCTGTCTGGTTCCACTGTACGTGCAACTTCTGGGAGACGAGGGTTCCAGATCTGGACCCTCATCTGTATGGTCTCCGTCTGACACTTTTGTTAGGACTTGACCCCGGGGCCGCGCAGCGTGATCTGTGTTGATCTGTTCTTGTCTCTTGTTTGTTTGTTCAGTATTTGTTGTTACCTTGTTTGAAACTATGGGGCAGGCTGTCACTACCCCCTTGAGCCTTACCCTGCAGCACTGGAAAGATGTTGGAGACACCGCCCATAACCTCTCGGTAAAAATCTGAAAGGGAAAGTGGACCACGTTTTGCTCGGAAGAGTGGCCCACATTTGGCGTAGGATGGCCGCGGGACGGCACCTTTAACCTTGATATTATTTCCCAGGTAAAAGCCAAGATCATAGATCCAGGTCCCCATGGTCACCCGGACCAAGTACCTTACATCACCACCTGGGAATATTTTGCCTTATACCCACCTGCGTGTGTTAAGCCTTTTGTCTCTCCTAAGTCCTCTCCTTCCCCGTCCGCTCCGACTCTGCACTCTCCCCTCCAACTGGTCTCCGCCTCTGCTTTACCCTCCTAGTCTTCCCTTTACCCCACTCAGCTACCCAGTAAAATTGATGCCTTGAAGGCCGGCCGGGATCGCACCCCGGAGAAGTTCAGGGGGCGGTGGGGGGGCGCCGCCGGCGCCACCACTGCGGGGGCCGGGTCTCGCACTGCTGCCGCCGCCGCCGCCTCACGCTGCTGAGGTGCTGCGCGCGGTGTGGGGAGGAGGCTTGCATGCAGAGCAGAGGCTGTACGGGGAGAGAACGAGTGCAGGAGAGTGCAGAGGGCCGCGACAGAGCCCAAAAAGGTTGGTGGCTGTAGCAAATCTGCCTGCAGTTGCTAAGCTGCAGTGACCACATACGTGGTGAGGATATAGTGGAAGAAAGACTGCAGGCGGGGGAAGAGGCCAGCACGCCCACGCCTCCGGAGCAGCACGCAGCAGCTCGCTGAGGGGGCGTCCCCACTGGCCCCAGCACCTCCGAGAGGCCGCCCACACCAAGGCAACCTGAGTAGTGCTGGATGAGTTCAGGGTACCCACCGAGTAGGTGGCGCTGCTAGAGCAGAGCCGCGGGTACATTGAGGAGTTGGAGCTGAAGGCAAAATAGGGACTGCCCGCTATGCCAGAGAACTTTGACTCTGGGAATGCCAGAGACTCCTCGGATTGCAGACTGGGGTGCACGAAGGTGGCAATGGTAGTGGGGGAGGGCTACGTGGCTGGCAGGCTTGGGGCTGGTTCAATTGAGTTTTCTTAGAGGCAGGAAGAAGGGAGTGACTGACAGTCTATTGCTGGGCTCTCTGGTGGCAGGTCTTAAAGGGGCCGCAATTTGGCTTAGATAAAAAAAAAAAAACTGGGGAAAAAAATCGTATGTGTCTGGTAATAGAGATAAAAAAAAGACACTGAGTGTACAATAAAAAATAGACAAATAATAGGGGCAGAGAAAGTGATTAGACAGCAGCAGTCAGGTAGAGAGAAGGACTGAAAAAAGTGACATAAGCAAAGGAGACAGAGAAAGGAGATAGAGAGAAAAAAAAGCGAGAAGCAGAGTAAAAAGAAAAGATAGAGAGATCATAGACAAGAGAGAAATTTGACTGAGATTCTGGGCACAGTGATAAAAATTAAGTCTGGCACTAAGAGGGAGCCTCTTGACAATGATCATTATGCTTGCTGTAAATTGCCCCAACAAAAAGAAAAGGGGATACCAGCAACAGGAGCCCTGGACATGTGGCTCCAAAGTTTTAAATATTTATGGACTACCCGAAGATCTGTGGATCTCAGAGTGGGCTGGGTATCCCACTTATTCATTGTAATGCCAGACTGTCCCTGCCCCCTGTTGGGGAGAGACCTCCTGACTAAGATGGGGCACAGATTTACTTCCACTCTGATGAACCACAGGTTAGAGGTCCAGAAGGGAAGCCTGTGCAGGTTCTAACCATCCAGTTAAAGGACGAGTACCAACTCTAAACAGCCTGCCTCAGATCAGACTGACTGGTGGCTGCAGGCATATCCACAGGCCTGGTCGGAGACTGCAAAAATGAGGGAGGCTGAGAACCAGCCCCCGCCCATATAGAGCTAAAAGTCCAGGCCAGCAGTGCGTCAATACCCCATGTTAAAAGAGGCACGAGACGAGATTAAGACACTCATCATTCGGTTACTCCAACAACTTCGTAAGTGTCCACCAGCTTAAAGTGTGCCTCTCCTACTGGTGCGAAAAGACAGTTAAAGATCTCTGAGAGGCAAACAAATTGGTGTAACCTCTTTGACTGAGTCTATTTTAGTTACCCATCAGCCCACCTGGGATGATTGCAAACAGTTACTGCAGGCACTCCTGACTTCTGATGAGAGACAAAGGGTCTTCTCAGAGGCCCGCAAAAATGTTCCAGTTAATGATGTCCGTCCCACTCAACTACCTAGTGAGGTCGATGCAGCTTTTCCCTTGATCTGACCAGACTGGGACTACCGCACGCCTGGAGGTAGGGGAAGCCTACGTCTTTATCACCAGTTGTTTATGGCAGGTCTCCGAGGGGCAGGTAAGCGCCCCACTAATTTGGCCCAGGTTAAACAAGTACTGCAGGGATCAGATGAGCCACTGTCAGTGTTTCTAGAAAAGCTTAAAGAGGCCTACAGGAGATATACTCCCTATGACCCAGAGGATCCAGGGCAGCAGACTTGTCGATGTCATTCATTTGGCAATCGGCCCCAGACATTAGAGTAAAGTTGCAGAGACTGGACAATCTGCAGGGATTCTCAGTGCAGAATTTGCTTAAAGAGGCAGAGAAAATCTTTAACAAGAGAGAGACGCCAGAAAAAAAAGAAAAGATATAGCACATGGAAAAAGAAAAAAAAAATAGGGACCTGAGTAAGTTGCTAGTCACCGCCATGCAGAAGACAGAAAGAAAGGGAGATAGGAAAAATGAGAGGAGCCGACCCAAACTAGACAAAGACCAATGCGCCTACTGCAAGGGAAAGGGGCGACAATCACTGGACCCAAGGGGAGGCCTCTTCATGTCCTCACCTTAAATCTCAAGGACGAATATCGCCTCCATGAACCTGAAGCCACCAAGGAGAACTCACTCAAACCCTGATCTTCAGGACCGGGTAAGCAAGTACCCCCAAGCTTGGGCTGAGACTGGGGGCATGAGACTGGCCAAACAACAGCCACCATTGATGATATCTCTAAAGGCCACAGCCACCCCAGTATCTATCAAACAGTACCCCATGTCTCAAGAAGCTTACCAAGGAATAAGGCCCATATCAAAAGACTCTTAGATCAGGGGATCCCCTGCCGGTCACCTTAAAATCTTTGCTTTTAAATGGAAAGATCCTGAAATGGGGCTATTGGGACAGCTGACTTGGACCTGCTTATCCCAGGGGTTCAAAAATAGTCCCACTTTGTTTAATGAGGCTCTACACAGAGACCTGGCCGACTTCAGAGTCCAACACCCGACATTAATCCTACTGCAGTACTCATTATCAGGCCCTCCTGCTTAATGCAGACAGGGTGCAGTTCGGGCCCGTTGTAGCTCCAAACCCGGCAACCCTACTCCCCCTCCCTAGAGAAGCAGAGCCCCACGACTGTCAACAGATTCTAGCAGAAGTGCATAGAACCAGACCAGACCTCACGGACCAACCAATGACGAGTGCTGACTTCACCTGGTACACGGATGGCAGCAGTTACCTTGTCAATGGAGAACGGAAGGCTGGAGCAGCCATCACCACCTCAGACCAGGTAATATGGTTAAGTGCCCTCCCAGCAGGGACTTCTGCAAAATGCACCAAACTAATAGCCCTGACCCAGGCACTCCGGATGGCAAAAGGTAAGAGACTCAATGTCTACACCGACAGCCTTTATGCCTTTGCCACGGCCAACATACACGGAAAAATATGCTGGAGGAGGGGGCTACTCACATCAGAAGGCAGAGAGATTAAAAATAAGACTGAGATCTTAGACCTCCTAGAGGCCCTCAATATGCCAAAAAGACTGAGTATTATGCACTGCCCCGGCCATCAAAAAGGCAATGATCCAATAGCAAAGGGAAATCGCCTGGCAGATGCCACAGCTCAGGAGGAAGCCATGGAAACAGTCGCCCTGGCCCTCCAAGAAAGAGTGAGCCCTGACGATCCCAGACCTATCCCATGAAAATATTGCCAAGAAGATGTCCACATGCTAGAGAAAATGGGGGCCTCCTATGACCCGTCACTACAATGCTGGGTCTATGAGGGGAAGCCTGTAATGCCTGAAAGCTTGACTTTTGAACTCATCTCTCATTTACACAAACTGACCCATCTAAGTCCTAAAAAAAAAATGCGAGAACTGTTAGACCGAGAAGAAGGGGGTCCCTACCTCTTAAACAAGGGAAGAGTCCTCCAACGAGTGGCTGAAGAATGTCAGGCATGTGCTCAAGTCAGCCCTGGAAAAGCCAAAATAAGACCTAGAATAAGGCCCCGAGGGCACCGGCCCAGTGCTCACTGGGAACTGGACTTTACAGAAGTTAAACCTAGAACATATAGATACAGGTATCTGTTAGTTTTTGTAGACACCTTTTCAAGATAGATAGAGGCCTTCCCAACAAAAACTAAAACTGCCAGGACGGTGGCCAAGAAACTGCTAGAAGAAATCCTGCTCTGGTTTGGGGTACCACAGGTATTGGGTTCTGATAACGGGCCTGCTTTCATCTCCCAGGTAAGTCAGGCGGTGGCTAGGATACTGGGGATTAATTAAAAACTTCATTGTGCTTATAGACCCCAGAGTTCAGGACAGGTAGAACGAATAAATAAAACTATCAAAGAGACCATAACCAAATTATCGCTTGCAACTGGCTCTAAGGACTGGGTTCTCCTCCTACCCTTGGCTCTATACAGAGCCCGAAACACCCCGGGGCCCCACGGACTGACCCTGTTTGAAATTGTCTTTGGGGCACCTACGCCCTTGACCAATATGCTGGGATATAAACTGCCCTCGGGTACTAACCCCCCCTTCTCTAGAAGCTCACTTACAGGCCCTCCAGATTGTGCAGAAAGAGATCTAGAAGCCCCTGACTGCTGCCTACCAAATCCAGCATAAAGTATGAGCCCCCCACCTTTTCGGGATTAGAGACTCTGTGTGGGTACAACTGCATCAGACCAAGAACCTCGAACACCGCTGAAAGGGACCCTACACCATACTGCTCACCACACCAACAGCCCTCAAGGTAGACGGGATAGCTGCTTGGATCCACGCGTCCCACGTTAAACCAGCTGACTCATCTGTCGGCAGGCAGGCGACATAAAAAGTTCAACGCACTCAAAATCCTCTAAAGATAAGACTTTTAAAATAGTCATTCTTCTGTGTCTGATTGGCCAGGGAGGAGGGCAAATTAGCCCCCACCAGGTCTACCGATTAACCTGGCAGGTCGTTTCCCAGACAGGAGATATAATCTGGAAAAAGACTAAAAACCATCCCCTTTACACATGGTGGCCCACCTTCACACCTGATTTCTGTAGCCTGGCAGCTGGTTTAGATACTTGAGACATCCTGGGAACCAACCCCGACACCCTGTTTCGACGCCGTCGGGCACTTGTTAGCTCTAGATATCCCACGCCAGGGTGTAGCTCCCAAGCGGCAATAGATAGACTGGCGAGGCAAGACTTCTATGTCTGCCCCAGTGATGGGCGAACTCAAGAGAAGGCCAGACCGTGTGGGGCTCTAGACCATTATTATTGTGCAGCCTGGGGATGTGAAACCACTGGAGATGCATATTAGAGACCCTCCTCGACCTGGGACAAGATTAAAATTATGAGGGGATGGCCAAAAGACGCGATAAGAATCACTTCCCTTCCCCTTAGCATCACTTTCACCGATCAGGAAAAGCTAGCCAGAAAATAGATAAAGAGATACACCTGGGGTTTAAGATGGTACCTGTCTGGGCCCGATCTGGGACTTGTCTTTAAAATTCAGCTCAAGGTAGAGGCGGCTACCAGAGCAGTAGGACCCAATCCGGTACTTACAGAACAAAAACTTCCTTCCCCTCGAGTACCACCTAAGGTAAAGCCTTCCCAAAAGATGACTACCCCAAAAGCAGTTGTCTCCCCTCAACCAACTTCTGACTCCCCTCAACCAACCTCCATTGCCAAAATCCAGAGAGGCACAAGAGACAGACTCCTCAACCTAATATATGGGGCTTACTTGGCCTTAAATGTCTCCAATCCGGGTAAGACTCAAGAATGTTGGCTGTGCCTAACTTCTAGCCCACCATATTATGAGGGGGTGGCTATCCTGGGAAACTATAGCAACTCCACCAGCGCCCCAGAGACCTGTAACTCCTTTCCTAGCCATAAGTTGACCCTGGCAGAAGTGACAGGGCAAGGATTTTGTTTGAAAATGGTCCCTTTAACTCATCAAGACCTCTGTAATCAGAGCCGGCCACTTGCTGCAGGAAGCTACTACTTAGCAGCAGGACCAGGGACCTATTGGGCCTGCAACACCGGTCTAACCCCCTGTGTATTGGCTGCAGCATTTAATCAGAACTCTGAGTTTTGTGTGTTAGTAAAATTATGGCCTAAAGTCACATATCATGAGCCTGAATTTATATACCAACATTTTGAAAAGTTAGTCCGGCCGTCCCGGGAACCAGTGTCCCTGACCTTGGCATTGCTCTTAGGTGGCATTACCATGGGGGGAATAACAGCCGGGATAGGTACCAGCACCACAGCCCTAATACAAACAGCCCAATTTTGAGAATTACAACTAGCCATGCATACAGACTTACAGGCACTAGAAAAGTCTGTCAGCGCCTTAAAAAAGTCTCTAACATCCCTCTCAGAGGTAGTGCTCCAAAACAGACGAAGATTAGATATTCTGTTTTTACAAGAAAAAGGACTCTGTGCAGCACTAAGAGAGGAGTGCTGCTTCTATGCAGACCACACTGGATTAGTGAGAGATAATATGGCCAAACTCAGAGACAGGTTCAAACAAAGATAAAAGTTATTTGAGTCTGAACAAAGTTGGTTTAAAAGATGGTTTAACAAGTCCCCATGGTTTACCACTCTAGTCTCCTCCATAATGGGACCATTGTTTATTATTCTCCTAATATTGCTCTTTGGGCCCTGTATTCTAAATCGCCTAGTCCAATTCATAAAAGACAGGCTATCCACGATCCAAGCTTTAGTTCTTACTCAACAGTACCATCATCTAAGACAATATGAACCTGAGCTACACAAATGAGAGAGACCAGACCTCCTGAATGAAAGATTCCATTCGAGTATATAAGAAAATAGGGGAATGAAAGACCCCCTCCTGCTTTAGCTGCAATAACGCCATTTCGTGCTAGGCCCAGAGCAGGCAAGGATAAAAAATACTGAAACAAAAGTGAGCCAGAGGACAGCCCAGTCTCTGTCAGAACAAAAATATCTGCAGTTGACCACCTGGACCAAGGCAAGGACATCCCGCCACACATGTTGAAGCAAGGACGAAAAACAACTCCTTGTCCCAAAGGAGGGGCCAAGGCCGCCCTCCTCTTCTGAGAACTTGGGTCTGTAAGGCTGTGCAGGCTGGGTCGGGGTCCCAGGTGTCCAAGCAAGATACCGGTGGGGGCCAGCTAGCAATAGACAAAGAACAGAAGACATTCAGACAAGCCCAGCTTTCAGATAAGCTGCAGCCCCCGACTAGAAACCAAGAGTTGTGTCCTTGGAGCCATATGTCTGCCATAGTTCCCACACTTAGATAAGCCCAAGGCAACTATTCTCAGGAGCTGCAGCCCCAGCTGGTATCAAAAGCTGTTTTCTTAGAGCCATGTCCTTGGGCTCACTCCCTGGCCACATTTAAACTAACCAATTAAAACCCTGTTGCTATGCTTCTGCTTCTGTACCTTGCTTCTGCCCCCCAAGCCCTATAAAAAGGGGACTGCCCCTTTGTCCGGCGCACAAGTCTTCTGAGAGACTCTGTGCCCACAGGTACCTGTGTAAATAAACCTCTTGCTACTTGCATCCGAAGTGAGTGGTCTCGCTGCTCCTTGGGAGGGGTCTCTTCAGACAGAAGATACCCTTCAGGGGTCATTCAGGCACCCATATGCACATACATAAATTCGAAGGCACACATACATACAAATAGATAAAATTGTACTTAAAACTGAAACAAAAATATATTGTACATATTGAATTATACCCCAGTCTTTGGAGCTGTTGGGGTAGCAACCAAAGCTTTAAAAGCTCTTTGTTCATGCACTAAAGCACTGGCAAATAACATTGAGAATTAGGCTTACCTGGCTAATTTCACCTACCACCTTAGTTAGAAACGCTTTTTATCTTGGTATATGAACTTTGTACAATTGTATAAGACTCATGTAAGAAGAATACTAAGTTATTGAACTAAATATTTATGTAGAATGAACAAAAAATATTCAAATAAGGATAATGACCACAAAACTTATAATAAACTTTTTAATACATAGCTTTAGTACTCCCCCGAGTGTAAATTTGTGGCCTTATTTCCCATAGATAACAGAAAGAAGAAACCACTTTTTAATAAGGCTTATCAAAATGTTTTTAAATGTTTTTTTCTTGTGGGAAGCAGACACATGCCTCCATCCCTAACCCAGAAGTTACCTCCAGTAGAGAGACACTTGCAGATGAGAAGTTAGTTTTCTCCAAGGGCATCTCACTAGGGAAACAAATCATTCTTAAGGGCAGGCCACATGCCCAGAGGTAGAAGACCAACAGGAAACAGACTCAATGGCATCTTTGGAGGGTCCTTGTCTTATAATGTGTAGTCAGAGTATGTTGGTCATGTATCTTGCACAGGAGAAAGAGGTACAGGCCATGAGGCTTGAAAACTGGGAGATTTTATGGGGGGGGGTTGGGAGGGTGGGTTGGGGGCTGGAAAGCACAAAGTTTACCCAACACCCATAGCCTAAAGTTAGGAAGTCTGCAGAATGGTGCTGCTGATGCTTATCAAAGTCACAGTGCACATCCTTAACATCTAATTTACACTTGAATAGACTCAGGGGGGGCTCATTTGACTGAGCATTCAGTTGTAAAAGATAGCCAGGACATGAATATTTTAACAATGGGCTTAGCAGGCATGCCTGGACTTGTTTTACAAAGTTCTCAGTCCTAGGCCTTTAAGCTCACAAACTAAACTTTTTTGCCCCAACTTACATGAGTTCTTTTCTTTTTTAGACCTTGAATTTAATTTCATTTCAGTAAGAGTACAGAGCGTCCTTTTGCAGCTGAGTAGCTCTGAACAGGCACATGCAGCTCTTTTTTTTTTTTTCCCCAGTGCTTTTCTTTTATTTTTTTTTTAATTTATTTTAAAAAACAAAGATAAGAAAATTTTAAACATTTTTGCATAAATGTATACAAATACAATTGTGTCAGTGCTTGGATTATTTTATTTTCTTTTTTTTAAAGTTTGATACTCTGCATTAAGGTCCTACTAGTTACAATAAGCAAAAAGTACATGTAAAACAGGATGTAACCCGGAATTAGTCAACATTTTCTTGGTGTGTAATAATTGAGCATGACATGTTTTTTGTTGTTGTTGTTCTGTTTTGTTGTTTTTATGTTTTTTGTTTTTTTTTCTTGAACTTCACACTGTTTGTGAGTTGTTTCAGGGGCCGTCCTAGCCTCTGGCGTTAGCATCCCAATATCAGTGACTGCATATTATGTCTGTTCTTTTGTGACTGGGTTATCTCACTCAGGATGAGATTCTCTAGATGCATCCATTTTCTTAAGAATGTCATAAAGTCATTCTTTCTGATGGCTGAGTAGTACTCCATTGTGTAAATGTATCACAATTTTTGTATCCATTCATCTACTGAAGGACATCTGGGTTCTTTCCAGCTTCTGGCTATTATAAATAGAGCTGCTATGAACATTTTGTTGCATGTATCTTTGTTGTATATTAGAGTGTCTCTGGGGTATTGTTGTAAATTAGATTTCTCGCCTAGGCCCAGACAGACCACACCAAACACGGTTCCACGTGGAGAGGTTTAATAGAACGGGATAGGGCAGGGGTCAAGGCCGGGCGAAGAGAGGAAGAGGAAAGAGAGAGATTAGGAAGGGTTTCGGTCTTTTGTAGGGGTAGTGACGTCACTTGCTCCCAGGTGGAGATGGGATTTAGAACTGATGTCTTCTGGGAATGCTTTGGCTGTTTCCATGGCAATTGGTGTGCTAGGTTCCTGTCACCTGTGGGTGGAGCCATTGCTGGGGGAGGGGGCTATCCTAATGCCAACATTCCTCCCTTTTTTCTTATATAAAAAGAGAGAAAAGGGGAGGGTAGGGAAGCCGATGGTGAAAAGGGAATAGGGGCGTCGGGTCTCTTAAACTGCTTCCTGCTGTCTTGGGGCGTCGTAGGGGTGTAGCTGGTTTTCGCCATCGGGTTCCACTTGGTAATCATTAACATCAGGATTTTCTATAGGCAATGGCTTGTAGTCCTGCAACAGGAACTGATTAATGGTTTGGTTAGAAATTTTTTGTATCTGTCGTTGAAGGAATGTAGAGACAAGATTGATAAGGCAGGGAGCAAATATTAATGCTAGAAAGATGACTAGAAGAGAGGTTACGAAGAGGAGTATCCACTTCCATATAGGGTTTTCGAAGGTCCAGAAACTGGAGGTCTCACGTTCCCTGGAATTTTGTATGTCAGATTGTAGCTCTTGGATCTTATCTCTCACTATCCCGGATTTGTTGACATAGAAGCAGCATTCTTCTTGGAGGAACAGACAAAGGCCACCTTCTTTAGCTGTTAGAAGGTCCAGCCCCCGTCGGTTTTGAAGAACCACAGCTGCCAGAGAATCTATCTGTTTTTGGATGGTGAGCAGAGTTTCAGACACTTCTTGAAACTAGGGATCCTGGTTGGTTTTTACGGTAGAGCTTACCGACAACTCCAGTCTTCTACCTGGGATCCCATGGATCTTCTATGTAGAAAAAGAGCTTCTTGTGCTGTTGGTAGAAGAAGTGGTGGGGCCGTGATCCTAGCATGTGTATCTGGCAAGACCAATATGGGCAACCCCCATATTTATCTGGCCATTTCTTACAAACATCTGCTGTCTGGTCAAAGAGAAAGCAGGTAAAGACATCATAGTACTTGGATGGGATGACCGACACAGGAACGACAGCGATTTGAATCGGTTCTTGACATCCAGCCATAGAGCAGTTTCCTGAACCTATTTGGAAGGACAGTTTGTTATCTGCAGAAGTCTCTTGAACCTCAAATCTCCAGATATATGGCTTCCCTGGATAAAGACAAACAGTAAAGGGAAGATAAGAAGCCCATGTCTAATCCAGTGGTGTTGAATGTTGCTGGCAGGATGGGGTCTCATTTTCTGGAAGCGAGGGTAAGGTGGGTTGTCTCAACATCCTCTGGAGCTTGACAGAGCACGGTCCTGTTAGGGTCGATGTGTATGAGGAATGTTTAGGTGGGGGAATAAAAGGTTTGAGATGGGACAGGTGGACCCAGTGAGGGAGTCCCTCCAGTTTGGCTGCTGTAGGTGTCGCGAGAATCACTTTAAAAGGGCCCTGCCATTTAGGGGAGAGTGATGAGGGCCGGTTGTCTGGAGGAGATAGAAGAACTTGGTCTCCAGTGTTTACAGGCAGTGGGCAAGATTCAGTGTGTGGTTGGGGTAGATGGTGGTCAGCGAAGTTCCACAAGAGAGAGCGAAGGTGGCAAAGTAACGGGGTGAGTAGATGGTCTGGGAGGGGAGAGCATTTAGGTGAGAGGCCAGGAGTTTGGACCGGACGCCCATACATGAGTTCAAATGGTGAGACCTGAAGAGGTCGCTTGGGAAGAGCTCGTAGTCTGAAAAGAGCCAGAGGTAGGAGTTTTACCCAATCAAGGTGAAGTTCTTGTGAAAGCTTGACAAGGGTGGTTTTTAAAGAGCGGTTAGTTCTCTCTACCTTCCCTGAAGATTGAGGGTGGTAGGGGATATGAAAATGCCAGGGGATGTCTAGAGCCTTAGACAGGATTTGAGAGATTTGAGAGGTAAACTCAGGACCATTGTCTGATTGCAAGAAAGCTGGGAAACCAAATCGGGGAATTATCTCTCAGAGGAGGAGATCAGAGACTGTCTGAGCCCTCTTGTTGGTTGTGGGAAATGCCTCTACCCACCCTGAGAAAGTATCTACCAAGACCAGGAGGTATCTGACTCGTTTGACAGTGGGCATGTGGGTAAAATCAAGTTGCCAGTCAGTTCCAGGAAGAGAACCTCGGGCTTGATGGGTAGGAAAAGGAGTACTACGATATTTTGAGCTAGGGTCTGACGCCTGGCAGATTTTGCAAGAAGCAGTGATAGATTTTAAGAAACTTAAGTCTTCAGGGGTAGGCTGCAAGTGGGTTTTAACAAAATAGGACAAGGCCTGGCTGTTAGGATGGAAGAGTTGATGAAGATAGGACAGAGTTTGGCAAATCTCCGGGGGTGAAGGTGGGATTGTGGGCTGCAGTGTAAGAATGTCTTGGGGAGAGTGAGTCGAGCCTAAGCCCCTAAGGGCTGCAGCCCTAGCTGCCTCATCGGCCCGGTTATTTCCCTTGGAAACAATGGAATCATCGGTCTGGTGGGATCTGAAGTGAATAATCCCAATAGCCGTGGGGAGATGGGAAGCCTTTAGCATGGCCATAATTTGATTTGCATTAGTTACTGATCCTCCTTTTGTTGTAAGTAGCCCACGTTCCTTCCAGATGGCAGCATGGGACAGGAGGATATGAAAAGCATATTTAGAATCTGTGTAGACATTGAGGGATTGTCCCTGTACCAGTTGAAAAGCACGGGTAAGGGCTATTAATTCAGCCTGTTGATTGGTGGTATGAGCAGGGAGGGCCTGCGCCTCTACCACCTCTGTGTCTGACACTATGGCATAGCCAGCTCTTCTGTGCCCTTCATGTAGAAAGGAGCTGCCATCTGTATACCAGGTGTGGGTAGCCTGAGGCAGTGTGCCCTCCTGTATGTGTGAGGGATGAGGTAATAATTCATCTAAAGTTTCAGTGCAAGAGTGAGACAGGGAGTAGTTAGTATCTGGCGGAGGAAGAAGGCTGGAAATGTTAAGAGGTGGACATGATTGGAAGGTGAGCATAGAGTCTTCAATTAGTGCTACCTGGAGAGAAAGAACCCTGGAAGGGGGCAGGGTCTGTAGGCCTTTGTAAGTCAGGAGCTGCGACAGGTTATGAGAAGAGAAAACAGTTATGGGCGAACCAAAGGTTAGCTTTTTTGACTCTCTAATGAGGAGTTCAGCAGCTGCTAAGGTGCGAATACAGGGTGCCCATCCCTGGACGGTTAGATCTAGTCTTTTTCACAAATATGCTACGGGTGCAAAAGATGGCCCCAGTTGGTGACATAGGACTCCAAGGGCAAATCCCTCCTTTTCAGTTACATAGAGGGAAAAGGGGCGAGTCAGGTCAGGGAGATGTAAGGCCGGAGCCTTAAGGAGGGCCTGTTGGAGCCTTCGAAAAGGCCTGGTAACAGGCTTGAGGGGAGGTTCATGGATGGAACCTGATGCTGCTTCATATAGGGGGCGAGAGAGGAGGGAAAAGGAAGGAACTCAGGAGCGTAGAAAGCTAGCTATCCCTAGGAATGATAAAATTTCTTCCTTTGTAGAAGGAACGTTTAGGGACTGAATTAGGTTTTTTCTATCTAAGGTAATAGCTTTGTGGGTTGGGGTAATTGTTAGTCCCAGATAGGTGACCTGAGAAGTGGACAGTTGGACTTTGGAAGGTGAGACCCTTTAGCCTCGACTGGAAAGAAAGTTTAGGAGAGTGGAGGTGTCATCCTGGCTGATCTCTGAGGAAGGACTACAGAGAAGAAGGTCATCTACATAAAGTATGACCTTAGATTTGAGAGGAGGCAGAGATGACAAATCAGAAGCCAGAGCCTGGCCAAACAAGTGTGGGCTGTCACGGAACCCCTGAGGTAGAACAGTCCAGGTAAGCTGGGTAGAGAAATGGGTGTCTGGATCTGTCCAGGTAAAGGCAAATATGTCCTGTGACTGTGCGTCTAGAGGGATGGAGAAGAACGCATCTTTGAGATCTAGGACTGAGAAATGGGAGGTCCCTGAGGGGATAGTGGAAAGAAGAGTATAAGGATTAGCCACAACAGGATGAAGGGGAACCACTGCAGAGTTGATGCGCCTGAGGTCTTGAACCAGACGATAGGTTCCGTTGGGCTTTTTAACTACTAGTATAGGGGTGTTAAAAGGAGAAGAGGTAGGGCAAAGAAGTTTTTTCCTTAAGAGGTCAGAAATGATAGGTTTAAGTCCCCTAAGGCTCTGGAGGGAGAGAGGGTACTGAGCTTGGGTTATGTACCTGGTAGGGTCCAGTAATTGGACGACAACAGGAGAATGATGTTTAGCAACAGAGGGGTTCTGGACGTCCCAGACTTGGGGGTCTACCTGAGAAGCTGGTAAAGGAAGCAGCATGTTTGTGTCAGTAGGTTGGCTGGCTAGGAGGAGAAGAGGGGTTGCTGGCGAGCTTGGGTTTAGGCGAGTGGGGGGAGCAAAGGAAATGGAAGCTCCCAACTTTACTAAAAGATCTCTTCCCAATAAGGGGACAGGACATGTAGGCACTACCAAAAAGGAATGGGTGAGAGGTATGCCCCTGAAGGTACAATTAAGTGGTGGGGTTTGGTGAGGGAGATAGGGTTGTCCTCCTACCCCAACAATAGAAAAACGGGAGGGAGAAGTGGGTCCCCAAAACTCTGTCAGGACCGAGTAAGTGGCCCCAGTGTCCAAGAGGAAGGAAATGGGCCGCCCACATACCATGATAGCTACCCGTGGCTCCCTGTTTGTAATGGTAGTGGTCAGGTCAAGGGAGCCCAGGCTCCGTCAATCGTCCATAGCCAAGCCTAGGAGATTGGCTGGAGAGTTATTTGGGTGTGATGCCCCCCTGTCTTGCGCGACATAAGGGCAGTCTACAGCCCAGTGTCCCTCTCGATGGCATCTAGGACATGGCCCCTTTGGTTTGCGGGGGCTAGGGCAGGCTTTTGCCCAGTGACCTTTCTGACCACACTTATAGCAGGGAGCAGGTGGTCCCTTTGCCCTCGGAGGCCGGGAGTTTGTAGCAGTGGCTGGTCGGACAGCCTGTGCCAGCATATGGTACTTTTGTTTACGAGCCTTTTCATCTCTCTCATGGTACACTTTAAAGGCCAGCGCCAAGACTTCTGCCTGTGGAGTTAGGGGCCCCCTCTCCAGCCGTTTAAGCTTGTCTCTTATGTCGGGGTAGCTCTGGGAAAAAAATATATCATTAACAGTTGTTTACCTTCTGGGTTTTCAGGATCTAAGTTAGTGTACTGTAACAGGGCCTTTGTGAGGCGCTCTAGGAATTGAGATAGGTTTTCTTGTCTGTCTTGGAAAACCTCTTGTAGCTTTTCAAAATTTACCGGTTTTAAGGCTGCTCTGCGGAGACCGGCCAGGAGGCAGGTTATGAACCTGTCTCTGGCCAAGATACCACTCGTGGAATTGTAATCCCATCGGGGATCTTGGTCAGGTACTGCCTCAGATCCAATTGGGTATGTTGTATCTGTTTGATGGATTTCGTCTGCATGCGTTTTTGCCTGCTCCCAAACTCGCCGGCGTTCCTCAGGAAGTAAATTATTAGTAAGAATCATATGTACATCATGGAATGTCAGACTGTAAGATTGGGTAATGTATTGGAATTCTTTAATAAAAGCAGATGGGTTAGAGGTATAGGAACCCAGCCTGCTTTCTATTTGGGAGAGCTCATTTAGCGAGAAAGGAACATGGAAACGGACTAGCCCGTCGACGCCAGCCACCTCCCTTAGTGGAAGGACTGATGCTGGGCCTGGCGTCTCTGGTGACGAAGAGTCAGGTGGAAGTTTGGCCATGGCCTTGGAACGAGTAATGGGAGGAGTAAAACTAGGTGCCAAGGCAGAGTGGCCTCTAGCTGGCACCGGCTGTGGAGGAGTGGAAACAGTAGTCTGGGTTTTGCGGCGAAGTGGGGGTGGCTCATTGGCTGGGTCAAGAGCTGTAGTGTCATCTGGTGTTTTCTTCATTGCTAAAAGGAGGTGAGTGGGATTACAGGAAGAACACAGAGAAGGATTAGAACGGAGGTAGGTAAATGCCTATGCATAGGGAACCTCTTTCCATTTACCAGATCGTTGGCAGTATGAGTGGAGGTCTCGTAAAATTAACGAGTCTAGGGTGCCATTTTTCGGCCATTTTGAGTTATTATCTAGTGGATATTGAGTCCAAACATTGTTGCAGAGGTGTATCAATTTTGATGTCTTTAGCTGAGGTGTTAGTTTTAGAGATTTGGAATTTTCCAGGAGACATCCCAGTGGGGAGCCTGGTGACACGTTTTGAGACATTGAGTTTCCCATTGGGAAGATACAGGGAGGGGGCTACGGAGCCATCCAATCCAGCGTCCCAGTGGATGAAACTCGGTAGAAAAGTTTTGCCTATGCGCAGGGGTCGCGAGTCGTCACTCGGACTCCTGGTGGCTTCGCCAGATCCTGGATCTGGCAGAGAGTGCCCACGCCAGGCCTGGACTTTGGCTGAGTGAACCGGCAGCTAGAGCCCTGGGGGAAGGGAAAAAGAGTGAAGGGCACTCCCGATGAGCTTCTCAATGGTCAATGTCTGTCTCAAAACTGTGGCTATAGAGAAATAACCCTCTTTGCCCGAAAATGCTGGCCAGGCCTTTTTGGGAAATCGGGGATTCTCTCCACCAACTGGAGTGACAATCCCTACCAATTTGCCGATGTTTGTGCGGGAGCCTTAGCCACAATCTGGTATCAGGAAAAGTGAAACCGTGTGGCATGTGGCTGATCTATCTCAGCAGCCTGCGTGGCAGGAGCTATTGGCACATGTGGCAGAGCAGTGGCCAGCAAGTGTCTAGAGCTTTAGTAATGGCGACAACTCACGTGCTGAAAGTCTGTGAGTCGGGCAGCTGTTGGTAGATCAGCTGTGGCGGCAGACGGGTTGCACATGGTGGCGGCAGCGGCGGCGGCAGTGGCGGCGGCAGCAGCGGCGGGAGACGGTCACTGCGGCAGTCAGCAGAACAAGAGGCAGTATGGGAACTCGAGGCAGTGGCCTCGGTTAAGAGGAATAGGCAACCACAGTGCCCGCCATGCAGCTGCCGCTATGCCGAGCCCGATGGGGTGGGCCGGGGTGTGCTAGAGTGGCCGGCAAGGACTGGTCGCGAGAAAATCTGGCTCCCCGTATGGGCCACTAATGTTGTAAATTAGATTTCTCGCCTAGGCCCAGACAGACCACACCAAACACGGTTCCACGTGGAGAGGTTTAATAGAATGGGATAGGGCAGGGGTCAAGGCCGGGCGAAGAGAGGAAGAGGAAAGAGAGAGAGGAGGAAGGGTTTCGGTCTTTTGTAGGGGTAGTGACGTCACTTGCTCCCAGGTGGAGATGGGATTTAGAACTGATGTCTTCTGGGAATGCTTTGGCTGTTTCCATGGCAATTGATGTGCTAGGTTCCTGTCACCTGTGGGTGGAGCCATTGCTGGGGGAGGGGGCTATCCTAATGCCAACAGGTATATGCCCAGAAGTGGAATAGCTGGATCTTCAGGTAGTACTATGTCCAATTTTCTGAGGAACTGCCAGAATGATTTCCAGAGTGGTTGTATCAGTTTACAACCCCACCAACAGTGGAGAAGTGTTCCTCTTTTTCCACAACCTTGCCAGCATCTGTTGTCATCTGAGTTTTGGATCTTGGCCAATCTGACTGGTGTGAGGTGGAATCTCAGGGTTGTTTTGACTTGCATTTCCCTGATGGCTAAGGATGTTGAGCACTTCCTTAGATGTTTCTCAGCCATTCCATATTCCTCAATTGAGAACTTTTTGTTTAGCTCTGTACCCCATTTTTTAATAGGGCTGTTTGATTCTCTGGTGTCTGGCTTTTTGAGTTCTCTGTATACCTTGGATATTAGGCCTCTATCTGATGTGAAGTTGGTAAGGATCTTTTCCCATTCTGTCGGCTGCCATTTTGTTTTCTTGCCTTTAGCCTTACAGAAACTTTGCAATCTCATTAAGTCCCATTTGTTAATCTTTGACCTTAGAGCTTGAGCCATTGGTGTGTTGTTCAGAAAATTTTTTTCCTGTGCCTATGTGTTCTAAGGTTTTCCCTGCTTTCTCATCTAATAGTTTCAGTGTATCTGGTTTAATGTGGAGATCTTTGATCCACTTACACTTGAGCTCTGTACAAGGAAATAGGAAAGGGTCTACTTTCATTCTTCTGCATGATGAGTGCCAATTGGACCAACACTCTTTGTTGAAGAGGCAGTCCTTTTTCCATTGACTGTTTACAGCTCCTTTGTCAAAAATCAGGTGACCATATATGTGAGGGCTCATTTCTGGATCTTCTATTCTATTCCATTGATCCATGTGCCTATTTCTGTACCAGTATCATGCAGTTTTCAGCACAGTTGTCTTGTAATATAGCTTGAGGTCGGGGATAGTGATTCCCGAAGATGTTTTCTTGTTGTTGAGGATGGATTTCGCTATTCTAGGTCTTTTGTTATTCCAGATGAAATTGCACATTGATCTTTCCAACTTAATGAAGATCTGGGTTGAAATTTTGATGGGGATTGCATTGAATCTGTAGATTGCTTTTGGTAGGATGGCCATTTAAATATGTTGATCCTTCCAATCCATGAGCATGGGAGATCTTTTCATTTTCTGAGATCTTCCTCGATTTCCTTCTTTAGAGGTTTGAAGTTCTTGTCCTACAGGTCCTTCACTTGCTTAGTTAGAGTCACACCAAGGTATTTCATAGTTTTTGTGACTATTGTGAAGGGTACCTTTTCCCTAATTTCTTTCTCCACATGTTTGTCCTTTGAGTATAGGAAGGCTACTGATTTGTTTGAGTTAATTTTGTATGCAGCCACTTTCCTGAGCTTGTGTATAAGCTGTAGGAATTCTGTGGTGGAATTTGTTGGGTCACTTAAGTACACTATCATGTCATGTACAATGAGTGTTATTTTTAGTTCTTCCTTTTTGATTTGTATCCCCTTGATCTCCTTTTGCTGTCTAATTGCTCCAGCCAGGATTTCCAATACTATGTTGAATAGGTAGGGGGAGAGTGGGCAGCCTTGTTGAGTCCCTGATTTTAGTGGGATTGGTTCAAGTTTCTCACCATTAAGTTTGATGTTGGCTGTTGGTTTGCTGTATATTGTTTTTATTATGTTTAGGTATGGGCCTTGGATTCCTGTTCTTTCCAAGACTTTTAACATGAAGGGGTGTTGAATTTTGTTACATGCTTTCTCAGCATCTAGTGAGATGACCATGTGAATTTGTTCTTTCAGTTTGTTTATATGGTGGATTACATTGATGGATTTTCTTATATTAAACTATCCCTGCATCCCAGGGATGAAGCCTAATTGTTCATGGCGAATGATCGTTTTGATGTGTTCTTGGATTCGGTTTGCAAGGATTTTGTTGAGTATTTTTGCATCAATGTTCATAAGTGAGATTAGTCTGAAGTTCTCTTTCCTTACAGGGTTTTTGTGTGGTTTAGGAATGAGGGTTATTGTAGCCTCAAAAAATGATTTAGGTAGTATTCCATCTGATTCTATCTTGTGGAATAGTTTGGAGAGTATTGGTGTTATATCCCCAATAAATGTCTGATAAAATTCTGCACTGAACCTGTCTGGACCTGGGCTTTTTTTGGTTGGGAGGCTTTTGATGACTTCTTCTATTTCTTTAGGTGTTATGGGATTATTCAGATGGTTTACCTGGTTCTGGTTAAACAGCTATTGCTAAAATAGGGCACATCGTGCTCCGCATGTTGGTCTCGTAGTTCATACGTTTATAAACAGTTAAGACTATTGGTGACTTTTCACCTTTGGTACCATGGAAGCTAACTACCACTTAGGAAGCTTCCCAAATGATTTCTCGATATTTCACTACAAAAGTGTTTAGATCTTGAGCAATAGGATCTTCATATTTAGTTCTGGTGGGAAACTCAGAATCATGGCAATAGCCTGTTTTATTTGGGGGGAGGGGTCTAACAAAATCTCATTTGTCCACCATCGTCTGTATCCTGAGTAGAGTCCTCACCTGTGCTTGTATCTTGAAGCATACCCTCCCCCTTATTTTTCTCTAGCAGGCTCAGAGTGTCACTAAAGTTTTGTTTGTCTGTTTGATTTTCTATTTGAGTTAAATTTTGTACATGTGGGATATGGATCTTTCTAAATGAAGATGTTCCGTTTTTCCAGCACTGTTTGATTAAGATGTGTAATCTTTGTCAAAAATCAGGTAGTTTTATACGTGTAGGCTTATATCTTGGTCCTCTATGCTTTCTTTCTTTATTTGTTTTTTTTTAATTGCTTTTTGAAACAGAGTTTGTGTGTGTGTGTGTGTGTGTGTGTGTGTGTGTGTGTGTGTGTGTGTGTAGCCCTATCTGTCCTAAAACTTGCTTTCCTGACCACACTTATCTCAATCTCAAAGATCTGCCTGTGTTCGCTTCCTGAGTGCTGGGATTAAAGACATGTACCACCAGAAACCAGCAACTCAAAATTTCTTATTTGCTCAGGATTTTTTTTTGGCTACATGTAGCCTTTCATATATTTCATTTATAAATTGTAAAATAGATTTTTTTCTGATCCTATGAAGAATGATCATAGAATTTAACAAAGATTGCATTGAATCTGTATATTCCTTTTGGTCAGATGGCCATCTTCACAAAACCAATTTTTGTAATCTGAAAACACACTTCCATTTTCTAGTGCCTTCCTCAATTTCTTCAGTGTTTTATAGTTTGCATGCTAAGATTCCTTCACTTTCTCCATTGGGTTTTTCCAAAGTATTCATTATTTTTGAGGCAATTGTAAATACAATTGTTTATCTCATTTTTTTCTAGGGTGTCTATCATGGTTTCTTATAATGTTCTTATGCTCTTATTAAATAATATGTTAATTTTGTGTCCTCCATTTTGCTGAAAGAACTCATCCACCCTAAGAGTTTTTGGTGGAGTCTTTTAGGTCTTATATATTGAATGATACCATCTTCAAATAAAAGATATTCCCATGTCTTCCTCTCCTTTATATAGTTCTTTGTTTTCTGTCTAGTTCTCTATGGTCAAGGTCTTTACTGAATAGAGTGGATAGAATGGATGGATACCTTTGGTATGTTCCTAATCTTAGTCCATGTGCTTCAAGATTTTCTGCATTATCATGATGCTGGCTGTGTGGTGGTATCATCACAGACAAAGGAGGAACCCACTGTTGTGAGCAGAGTCCTTTGCCTCAGTGTCTGTAAAATGTAGCCACTTGAGGATTTATTAGGATAAAAATAGAGAGAGAGAAAAGGGAGAAATAACAAATGTTAATTGAGGGTGACAATAATCATAGCACTATATATGAAATTATCAGAAAACAAGGAATAAAGTAGAAATTAAATACAAAACAAAATGCAGTATATAATACAGATCATGAAAGCATCAGACCACCGGAGGAAGAAGCCAGTCTTTCCCAGTACAGCATGGCAGCAAACACCAAGGCTATAAGGAAAGGAAGAAAGAACTACAAATTAGCCAACCAGACAGAAAAAGAAACAAAAACACTCACAGAATAAACCACACCCTTTTTGAGCATAACCTTGATCTTAAATGGCCTTATCTCATCAATTAAAGTACACAAATTTAGGATTAGTTTAGAAAAACCAGTTCTAAAATTAGTTTTTTTTATAGAAAGACACTGATATTTTTATATCCCAAGCTAAGAGACTAACCTAGAAGTCAAACTATGATGCAAACCAGAAAATACAGATAAATCGCTGTAGCAATTCTCAGATCTGATGTAACCTTCAAATCAAAACTTGTCAGAAGAGATAAAAAGGTCCACTCTACAGAAAGGAAGAAGCCCACCAACAGAACATAATGATTGTAAATATTCATGGGCCAAATACTGGGGCCTCCAAATCTGCCATGTGATTTGATACGGTATAAAAACACTCATATAGATCTAGCTACAGCTTAATGAAAGACTTACATATCTCACTCTCATATCTAGATAGATAACCCCCTTCCCAACCCCATGTTAAGAAAAATCAACAAAACACCTCAAAGCTAAATTACACAATAAATTAATTGGGCCCTGCAAATGTCTACAGAATAGTCTACCTAGTGAATATAGAACACACATTCTTTTCAGCAGTACATGGAACTGTTTTGAAAATGAGTACTTTGTAGGGCGCAAAACAAACCTTAATAAATACAAAAGAAAGAAAGAAAGATAAAGAAAATGATGCCTTATATCTTATCAAATCATGTAGGCTTAAATATTTGCAGCCTATTTTAGTAAACCTCTCCTCTTGCTCACCACCCACCAGAGGTAGTAAAAGAGAAAAGTTATTAGGGTATGGGGGAAGCAGACTTGTTTAGTAATAGTTTTTGGGGGTGAGCTCAATCTTTATTGTCAGCAGTTCAGTCCTGTATCAAACACCAAATACGAATCAGCAGCTACAGTCCAGTCCTCTTGGCAGGCAAACAGCATGCAGGAACCAGCATCTGTCGTTTAATCCTGAAGAAACTGCAAGGCTTGTCAACTGACCCAAGGCTGCTGAAGTGGTAAGAAGACTCAGGAACCTCATAAGCAGTTCTTTGGCAAGTTGTGGTGTTACCCCAAGTAGAGCTCAGCAATGCTATGTAAGGGGAACCAATACATGTGTGTCATTAGCAAAGAATAACAAGGTGGAGCAAAGCAAACCAATGCTCCAGCTCCCACTGTCTGTGGGGTCAAATTTATACTCCTTCATCACATGTCCTTTCATGTGTTTGCTGACCATTCTTTCATTTGTGTCTGCTTCAGGAAACATTCTTTTATGTGTCTGCTTTAGCAAGACACCTTTTTTCACCTGTGTGCTCAGGCAAAACATCATTTGACATAACTAACTTTCCAAAGAAACTAGAAGTTTTCACTTCATATCATAATGGACTAAAATTAGAAATCATAGAAAGATTAACCTGAGGAACACAAACACCTTAAGATTTTCTTAGAGTTATTATTGCTTTGATAAAACATACCACGAAGCAAAGCAAGTTGGAGAGGAAAGGGTTTATTGGGCATACACTTCTACATTGTAGTTCATCCCTGAAGGAAGCTAGTAAAAAAACTCAAATAGGCAAAAAATACAGATGTAGGAGCTGATGCAGAGACCATGGGTTGTGGAGTGCTTCTTACTGGCTTGCTTCTCATTGCTTGCTCAACATCATTTCTTTCTTTCTTCCTTTCTTTCTTTCTTTCTTTCTTTCTTTCCTTCTTTTTCTTTCTGTTTCCAAAAGCTTTATTTTTTTTCTTGGTCCAAGACTTGTGAGAGGTCCCAGGGCAGTTACAAAGCTGCCTAGTGGCTTCAGAGGCTAATTCAGGTGGAAGTCCTGAGATGGTTGGCACAGCAGAGGAGGGAGCCCCTTGGAAGCCACAGAGGCCTCCTAGTCGTGCTTGAGAGTAGGTGCTCAAAGAGATACTCACACAGAGATCCCTGGGGCATGCCAATCTGTGCTGGTTGTGTCCCTGCCAGCCAACAGAGGTTGGTCAGGTGGTTACCTAACTTCTTGATGAGCTTCACTTTCTTATCCAGGAATGGCTTTCCAAGAAGTCACAGAGCTTCTTCTCCAGAGCCAAGGCAGCTTCTATCGCCTCCTAAGTTTTGCTTAATTCATCTTGAGATGGTTTCTGCACACCCTAGAAGATTTCACAGCCCCCATGATGGTTCTGCAACTTGAGGAAATGTTTGGCGCCCTCACGCTTCTCTTTATCCAGTTCTCAGAAGAAGTGGCCTATGCCCTCCAAAGCCACATCATCCCAACCAAAAAAAACCCAGAGAGAGGTAGGTGTAGGAGGCCCACATTTGCAAGTTGACCAGGCGGTTCATGGCAGCTTCCACTTCAGTGGAATAATTCTGATGAATCTGGGGGGTCATGGCTGATCTGGAGCACGGGGCTAACCAAAAAGACGGTGATGGCTGGTCCTAGGAGCCAAAGGCAGCAAGGAAATTGTCCCAGAGGATGCGACTGGAGAGACTTATAAGGCACTGGAAGCTAAAAGGTAGGAGTCCCTGGGTCTGTTTCCGTTCAAACGCTGTTGAAGCAACACACAAATTCACAGGATCTCAAAGACTCTGCCTCAACATGATTTCTTACAGAACCCATAAGCCAAGGGATAGCAGCACTCACAAGGGGCCTTGCCATCAACCACTGATGAAGTAAAGGCCCTAGTGACTGGCCTACAGCCCGAATTTATAGAGGAATTCTTTCAATCAATGTTTCCTTCTCTCAAATGACCACACTTTGTGTCAACTTAACATAGATCTAGCCAGCATAGTGAGTAAACAATTTTTAAATGAGCAATGAGTCAATGAGTCACTGAAGAAGACAGAGGAAATTAAACAAGAATAAAATGAACTTGTGCACAGCCAAGAAACTTCCTAGAGATTTCATAATTCTAAGTGCTCACATTAAAAGTTGATAGGTTTTCCCAAAGAACACAATATGGCCTGGTTTGTGTTGTCACTTGTAGTGGTTTGAATAGGAGTAGCCTCATAAAATCATGTGCTTGAATGCTCAGCCATAGGAAATGGCATGGTTAGGAGGTGTGGCCTTGTTAGAGAAAATGTGTCACTGTGGGGGCAGAACTTTGAGGTCAGATATGCTCAAGCATAGTAGGAAGGAAACTGTGAAGTCTCTTTCTGCTGCCTTCAGATCAAATGTAGAACTCTCAGCTATTTCTCTTCTACCATGTCTGCCATGCTTCTCACCATGATGATAATGGACTGAACCTCTGAAACTGTAAGCCAGCCCCAGTTAAATGTTTTCTTTTAGGAACTGAACTTGAATGGGTCAAGAATTTAATTCTATTATAAAAAGTGAAAGCTGAACCATATTTCAATCTATTTCTTCTTGAACAGTTCAAACATTTCCACTGAAAGAATATGGGTTGTTAAAAACAACAAACAAACAAACAAAATCTCTTACCAATATGAATAGAGAAAGAGGTCAAACTATCTTTATTTACAGATGACATGAATATATACTAGAGCTCAAATTCTGTCAGAAAACTTAAAACTATAAGAAACTTCAGCAATCTGGTAGGATATAGAATCAAACTGTGCAAATCAAAAGCAGTTCTACACACATGCAGTAAACATATGGAGAAAGAGATCATGGGCACACTGTCATTCAAAATAGCCTCAAAGAAAATAAAATATCTAGAAATAAATGTAACCAATGAAGGATTATCCTCTACAGTGAAAAGCTTAAACCCTGAAGAAAGAGATAGAGAAAGGCACTAAAAAATGGAAAGACATCCTATGATCATGGATTCAGAATTAATATTGAAAAAATGATCATTCTGCAAAAACCTATTTACAGATTCAATGTAATCCCTATAAAAATCCCATCTCATTTTTCATAGAAATAGAAAAAAACTATTTTAATGAGGTACCTAACAAGGTACAATAGGCATACAGAATACCAAATAGACAGGAGCAGAAAAGAAATTCTCTATGACACATAATAATCAAAACACTAAATGTACGAAAGAAAGGATACTAAACGCTACAGGGGGAAAGATGAAGTCACATATAAAGGCAGTCCCATTCGACTAACACCTGACTTCTCAACACAAACTCTGAAAGTCAGAAAACCCAGAAGAGATGTTTTACAAACTCTGAGAGACCACAGATGCCAGGCCAGACTATTATATCCAGCAAAACTTTCAAGCACCTTAGACAGAGAAAGTAGAGCATTCCATAAAAGAACTAAACATAAGGAGTATCTGCCTACTACTCCAGGTCCACAGGAGACACTAGAAGGAAACTTCAGTCTGGAAAGGTTATATATACCCAAGAAGACAAAAGTAATCCCAGAGTAGTAAATCAAGGGAAAAGGTTGGACTTACATCATAACAACAAATAACAGGAATAAATAAATACTACTCACTGATAATTCTGGTATCACTGGTCTCAATTCTCCAATAAAAAGGTACAGAGTAATAGGCTCGATTTGAAAATAGAATATGTCTTCCTGCTGCATCAACAAAACACACCTCAACATTAAAGATAGAAGTCTCGTTAGGATAAAAGTATAGAGAATGGCATTCTAAAAAAAATGGACCTTAGAAGCAAGCCTATGCAGCCCTCTGAATGCCTCATAAAATAGATTTCAAACCAAAAGTATTTGAGAGATAGGAAAGGACACTCAAAAAAAAAAAAAAATCCAACAAAAAACAAAAGCAAAAAAAAAAAAAAAAAAAAAAAAAAAAACCAAAGCCCTACAGCAAGGTGGATTCTGTACAGAATTCTCCCAGAACTTCAAGGAAGAGTTAATACCAATATTCTTCAAATTAATATATAAAATAAAAACCATTATCTAAAACAATATACATATCTTAGTTATTTTACTAAGTTATTATTACTCTGATACCAAAGACACACAAAGACCCAGCAATTAAAAAATTATAGACCAGCATCCTTTATAAACAATGTTCAAAACGTCCCGACAAAATACTTGAATTCTGAAGTCCAAGAATACATCAAGGGGGGAGGAAATCAAGATGGATCCAGAGAAAGCAGACCTGGATCCTGGTAGCCATAATTGGCAATAGGTAGAGAGAAACATTTTAAGGGATTTTATAGGTCTTTTATCTCATATGGAAGGACAGTTTGTATCTTTGTTTAGTTGATGTAATCTTATGGTATAGAGGATTTGTATACTGAGACTATAATGTATAAACCTGCATGAAAAGCTAAAAAAAAAAGAGAATTCATCAAAATATTCATACACCATGATTAAGTTAACTTTATTTCAGAGATGAAAGGAATAGTTCAACATATGTAAAAATAATAAATATTACCTGAAAGACAAGTCACATAAACAGACTGAAAAACAAAACTATATGTTCATCTCATTAGATGCAAAAAGAAGGTTTTTGATAAAGATGCTTGCAGCTAACCACCAGACTGAGCACAGAGACTCCAATGGAGGAGCTAGAGAAAAGAATAAAGCAGATGAAGGGGTTTGCAACCCTATAGGAAGAACAACAATATCAACCAAGCAGATGCTCCAGAGCTCCCAGGAACTAAACTACTAACCAAAGAATACACATGCATTGTCTGGCATCAATAGGAGAGGCCCTTGGTCCTGTAAAGGCTTAATGCCCCAGTGTAGTAGGATGTCAGTGTGGTGAGGTCAGAGTGGGTGGGAGGGGCAGCATCCTCATAGAAGAAGGGAATAGGGATACAAGAGAGAGAAATTGGGAAAGGGGATAAAATTTGAAATGTAAATGTATAAAATATTCAAAAATGCAAAAAATAAATAAATAAAAATATATGACTCCTGCTAAGGATGGGTTGTATGCCCTCCTCTGAAAACAATGCTGCTTCCAAGACAACAGATCCTAACTGGTTAAAAACAAAACAACAACAGCAACAAAAAGGCATTTGAGAAAATACAACCCTTTCTGATGAAAATCATGGAGAAATTAGGGACATACATCAATACAATAAAGGAGTACGGTAAGTTCATAGCCCAAATGAACAAAAAATGAAGAGACACTCCAAGCAATTCCAGAAGAATCAGGGCCAAGATCATGTTTGCTCTCCATACCTATACATAGTGCTTGAAGTCTGATTAAGAACAAAAAGACAACAGAAGAAGATCAAGGGGGAGATAAACAGGAAAGGAAGAAGTCAAGTATCTTTATTTGCAAACCATATGCTTTTATATATCAAAGACCCAAAAATTTCCACCAGCAATCAAAAAATATCTTGGGATAATTCTGTGAAAGTGAAAAACTTGTATGATTAAAGACTTTGTTAAAAATGTTTACTATTTTGTTTATTGGCATTCCTGCCATTGATCCTCACTCTCAGTCCCCCCTGCAATTCCTCATTCCATTTCTTTTGCTTCCAAGAGGGTTCCCCATCTAAGGATTCTCCCTTTCCTGGGGCCTCTAATCTCTCAAGGATTAATGTATCTTGCCCCACTAATGCCTGACCTCTGCTATATTTGTGCCAGGGGCCTAGGTGGCTCAGTCTCTAGGCTCTCCATGGGGTCTGGGTAAGTTGAGACTGCTGGTCTTCTAATGGAGTCACTCTCCCCTTCAGCTTCTTTAGTCCTTCCCTTAATTCAACCATAGAGGTCCCAACTTCAGTTCAATGGTTGGGTGTAACTATTTGTATCTGCCTTAGTCAGCTGCTGCTAGGGCCTCTCAGGGCACAGCCATGCCCAGCTCAGATTTGTAAGCACATCCCTTCAGTTTTTTCCCCATTTTTTCCCTGTGGTTCTTTTAGACAAGAAGAATTCTGGGTCAAGTTTTGACTGTGGATTAGTAATCCTGTCTCTCTATCAGATGTAGGGTTGGTGATAATTTTTTCCCAATCTGTAGCTTGCCGATTTGTCCTATTGACAGTGTCTTTTGCATTACTGAAGCTTTTTAGTTTAACATGGTCCCATTTAACAATTGTTGATTTTAGAGCATGAACCATTGGTGTTCCATTCAGGAAAGTTTTTCCTCTGCCAGTGAGTTTGAGGCTTTTTCCTACTTTCTCTTCTGTTAGATCTAGTGTATCTGGTTTTATGTTGAGGTCCTTGATCCACATGGACTTGAGCTTTGTGTAGGGTAATAAACATGGATCTATTTTCAGTCCTACATACAGACCACCAGTTAGACCAGCACCATTTATTAAAGATGCTTTCTTCTTTCCACTGTATGTTTTTGGCTTCTTTGTCAAAGATCAAGTATCCATAGGCGTGTGGGTTTACTTCTGGGTCTATTCCACTGATTGACCTGTCTGTTTCTGTAACAATACCATGTGCTTTTTATTGCTACTGTTTTGTAGTACAGCTTGAGGTCATGGATAGTGATTTTCTTGGAAGTTATTTAATTTGTTGAGAAGTGTTTTGGCTATCCTGGTTTATTCCCATATAAAGTTGAGAATTGTTCTTTCCATGTTTGTGAAGAATTGATTTTGATGGGGATTCCACTGAACCTGTAGATTTGCTTTTAGTAAGATGGCCATTTTCATTATGTCAATGCTACCAATTTATGAGCACTGAAGATCTTTCCATTTTCTGAGATCTTCTTTGATCTCTTTTTTCAGTTCTTGTCATGCAGATCTTACACTTGCTTGGTAAGAGTTACACCAAGGGGCTGGAGAGATGGCTCAGTGTTTAAGAGCACTGACTGCTCTTTCAGAGGTCCTGAGTTTAAATATCAGCAACCACATGGTGACTCACAACTATCTGTAATGGGATCTCATGCCCTCTTCTGGTGTATCCAAAACCTCTTCTGAAGCTCAAGTAATCCATTAACTGTAACCCCTGTAAGACCAAAATTAAAAAGCAGATCACATACTTCCAATATACAATGAGACTGAATATGCTTGGCCATTCCAAAAGGGAGGAAAGAGAGCATAGAGAAGAAATACTGGACTAGAGCAAGACCAAAAAAACCATCGTGGGAAACTACAAACTGCATCTGCATGTTTGATTTCAGAGTGCTCTTCAGATCTGCAATTCCTGTCAGATTTGTTGACGGCAACACACCTTTCTCTTTTGGGTTGGTACCAAATTGTTAGAAGTTCTTGACAGGTAACCTGTGACTGTGGCTCTCCAACACCTCAAGATCTCCAAAGCAATCCAGGATCACCTTCAGAGCTTCATACAATGACTTTCATGGGCCTCCGCAGGGACACACCTGATACACACCTGGCCTCAGCAGCTTCCTGTAGCCACCAAGGGAAATTAAATCCTTTCTTGTTTCCTTAATTCTAAAGCCAGAATGGTGTGGATAAGAGGAACACTCCTTCATTGCTGGTGGGATTGCCAGCTGGTACAACCACTGCGGAAATCAGTCTGGTAGTTCCTCAGAAAATTGGACACTCCCTTTGTTCTATTTAGCATAAGGCTTTTATTTAACATTTATGTTTTTGAGCATTAGACTTTGCTCTATTTTACTTCCTGGTGCTTCCTTTCTCATTAAACTGTACACGTTGCATTTTTTCCTTAATCATTTTGCTCCTTTAGATTATAGCTCTGCATAAGAGTGACCATTAGTAATCACATGATACAGTCAGTACTAGCCTGTTTTGAAATCTCTGCCAATACCATTAATCCCAAACTATTTAGTTTAGCCTCAGGCAGAGTTTTTAGACAAAAACAAAATGTAACCACATCCTTTGCGAAAATATCATAAGTTTAATCTCTAGGTCACTTACTAACATTCTCCTCTGAAACCTCTTTGGTAGGGCCATCATTCGTTACATTGCTCTCAGCACCACTGTCTTCCATGCTTCTACTAGTATGTCCCATTAAGCCCCACTTAAAATATTCAACTGTTTTCCTAATGCAAAGTCTATGTTCCAGCAGTCAACTGTACTCGTTAGTTTACGTTAACTTGACACAAGCTGGAGTCATCAGAGGAGAGAACCTCGACTGAGTCTCCACAATATCAGGCTATAGGCGAGCCTGCAGGGAATGTTTGAAAACAGCTTAGGACACTGGTTATCTGTAAATAGTGTGTAGGTAGGTGTGTCCCAGCAGTCTGTCTGTCTTCACATTGGTAGAGGGAATGTTTTAAAACAGCTTAGGACACTGGTCATCTGTAAACAGTGTGTAGGTAGGTGTGTCCCAGCAGTCTGTCTGTCTTCACATTGGTAGAGGGAATGTTTTAAAACAGCTTAGGACACTGGTCATCTGTAAACAGTGTGTAGGTAGGTGTGTCCCAGCAGTCTGTCTGTCTTCACATTGGTAGAAGTCTTTTCTATGGAGCCTTCACAGGGGCCTGGGCACCTTTAGGAGCCTTAGCTGGAGCTTTAGCTTCTGTCTTGGTTTGAACCTTGGGCTTTTGGTTGGCAGGGCCTTTGACCCTTCTCCATGTAGATTTAAATCTGCTTCCTAAGCTTGGGGTGAGTGATAAGACAGCTAAATTTGCAAATTCTTCTTGGTCTGATGGTCCTGGGTTCATAAGAAAGTAGGCTGGGAAAGCCATGAGGAGCAAGCCAGTAAGCAGCACCCCCTGACGGTCCCTACTTCAGCTCCTGCTTCCAGGTTTCTACCCCGTGTGAGTTTCTGTCCTCACTGCTTTTGATGATAAAATGTTATATAGGACTGCAAGTGAAATAAACTGGTTCAATTTGATTTTCGTCATGGTGTTTTATCACATCAATAGTAACCCTAACTAAGAAAATGTGCATATACAAATATGTGAGTTATATGTGTATATTTATGTATACGTATATTTGTATACAAGTATGCATTTATGTGTATGTACATAAGTATTTTATATTTGTTTGGGCTTTTTGTATATTTTGATTGTGTGTATTTGTATATTTATAGTTCATACATGTATAAATTTTTGTGTGTCTTCATGCACATATTTATCTGTGCACATTTGCTTGTTGCTTGTGTGTACATGTATAAGTTTATCTGTAAATGCAATGTGGTCATTGTAAGGAAAAGATGGCGGGGCACCAATGAAAGGAAAAGTCACTGAAAGGAAGAGTCACAGGGCACCAATGTTGTGAAAGGATAACGATCCGAGTCACGGCACCAATGTTAGGGGAAGGATGAAGAGAGTGGGGGGCATATGGCCCATGAAGGTGCGGCAAGGCCTGGGGGCAAGGGAGATGCCTCTGAGGGGTCCATGTTGGGAATCCCTTCCCTGAGGGACCAGCCACACAACAGTATAGTATGGAATAGAGTTTATTCAGGTCACGGGAGAGTTAAGAGGGTGGTAGAGGCAGAGGCAGAGAGAGAGAGAGCTAGAGAGAGAGAGAGAGAGAGAGAGAGAGAGAGAGAGAGAGAGAGAAAAGTAGAGGAGTAGAGGCTGGCCATGAGCACGTGGGACAGAGGGGGAAGGGAAGGGGAGAGCAAGCCCGCAAGAGCACAAGGGCAAGAGAGGCCAAGAGAGAGAGGAGGAGTCAAGCAGCCCTTTTATAGTGTCAGGTCACTGGGGCGGAGCATACCTGGCCACTGCTGGGTAATTGAGGGGTGGGGCATACCTGGTTGTTGCTAAGCAACTGAGGGGTGGGGTTTACAGAATCCCAACAGTCATTGTGACCACCATGGCTAGCGGTGTAACAGTCTGCAGGTTAGGAAATAGTAGAATAAAGGTAAAATCAAAGTTGATAGGTAGAATACTGGGCTGCTGGTGGTGGAAATACATAAGCAAGAAGGTATTTGGGAAGATAGGAGACACCTGAAGGTTACACCTGAAGGAGGAACATATAAATAATGTGTGGAAATTTGCTTTTGCAACCCGAGTAAACAATATAATTGAAGGGAATGGTAGTATACATTTATATGAAAGATGTTATGGGGACTATTGAGGACTAAACATTTAAGTGGTACTGGGGACATAAATGGGGGAGACGAGGGGATAAGAGTTGGATTGACCAAAACTAAGATTGTATGAAAAGACTTATGGAAACTTAAAGCTAGTAAAGCTAATTTCTGAACTATAATTGAAAAAAGTAAAGGGAGATTAAACAGAAGTATACTGCATGGGTAGGCAATGTTATTCACAGAAGACATGGATTATTAAACAAAAAATGCATAACGGGGCAGTTACTTCCATATGAGTAATTTATCAATGAGGTCCTAGAGGGCTCCAAAGCAAACACAGGCCATTGCTTCTTCTTTTGCTTACATATTGTGGTGGTTTGAATGAGAATGTGCCAGTGAATTCCGTGTATTTGGACATTTGGTTCTCAGTTGATTACAGTATTTGGGATGCTATGTGGTCTTATTGGAGAAAATGTAGCACTGAAGGTTGTGGAGGTCACTGTGATCTCCAGTGCTAGCAGAGAGATGACTTTCACACCATCAGGATTCTAGCTTGATACAAAGAAGGAAAAAGGCAAACCCAGGAAATCAGAGCAAGCTGGAAACCATCTACTGATGCTAGCAGAAGAAGCTGAAGTTCAAGTTTCTCAACAGATCTGCTGCTATTTTTGGGCCAGTAGCCACAGCCAAGGAGCCCCAGCCCCTCAGCACGCCTCAGCCAAAAGCCAAGCCAGAGTAGCAATGTGGCAGATGGCAGGATTCTAACTCACCTTGTGCCCCTGCAAAATATCTGCTAAATAGACAGTAAACAGACTCTAGGAATGTAGGTATGTGTACCTACAGTGTGTGTGTGTGTGTGTGTGTGTGTGTGTGTGTGTGTGTGTGTATGTGTGTGTGTAAGAGAGACAGGGGGAGGGAGGAGAGAGAACACATAAAAACTTGTTAACAGCTATAGCTAAGAATTAATTCCTTCAGCCACTATCAACAGCAGCCTCCCTGGAAAGACACAATCACAATTTTCCCTTTTTTCTCTATCCGAGCCTCTTTTCTATTATTGCAATCCTTAACCTACTTTCTCCAGAGTCATATTCTTTGACATTGAAGTCAATGGTATTTCAGATCCCTCTGACATTTCTGGGAATCACTGCTCCCCAGCCTTTTTCTCTAGATTAATTTTCAAGTATCCCATTGTCTCTGTCCAGTGTTCTCGGGATTTCAATCACATTTTGTCCCACTAGACATTTCACACGTCTATACTTTAGTTTTTCAACCATCGCAGCCTGTTCCTGTTGGTGAGTATGTATGTGTGTGTGTGTGTGTGTGTGTGTGTATTTGCACACCTGTGCATGCCTGTCTGTCCACTGTGTCAGTAAAAGAATCTTAGTGCACTGTCAGGACTAGCCTCAAACTACTGACCTCAAGTCATTCTTCTACAATCTCTGAAAGATCAGCTCAACAGACACAGGCCAAAAGATACTGTGCCCAGCCATTCACAGTTCTTTTAATGGGAGATTCAGGGCACAATATATAAAGAAAGATAGATGGGGTGGGGGACACAGAGCGATTGGTTAAATCAAATTTTCATAAATTCAATAGAAACAGTCAGAACGTGTACACATTTATGTCCCTAAAAGCACAGCCTTGTCGTTATCATGTGATGACTCAGAGGATGGCCTGAGCCACAAGACTCTATGGCAGTGATTAGCTGTGGTTCTTAACCTTCCTACTGCTGTGACTCTTTCTTCATATTGTGGTGACCCACAGTCGTCAAATAATGTTTGTTGCTACCTCATAATTGTAATTGTGCTATTGTTATAGATCACAATGTAAATATCTGACATGCAGATGATTTTGGCAGCCCTCAGGAAAGGGTTGTTCAACCCCATAAAAGGCCATGACCCACAGACTGAGGTCTACTAAACTAGAGCAATTCCTACTCATGATAATAAAACACGTTCAGATTTACACATGAATCCAGGAGTTGTGTGCCAGTCAAAAGTATCTGGAATCTGAAAAAAAAATTTGCATGAACCCTTATATAGGCAGGAAGGTAATTAAGCATTACAGTATTTACCTTATGGTTGCCCTTGTTACAGACAAAATACCCAAATCATGTAGCAAGACTGGGGGAAGGAAGGGGTTATTTGACATAGAATACAGTCTTCAATAACATGAACTATTCGGATGTCTCTGACCATTTCCTTCCCTGGAAAGAATACAAATTAAGAATCTCAAAAACATCTATTCTCTGGAAACTGTATTCAGGAGCAACAATTACAGTATAAGCAAGACCTAAAAGATAAAGGAGGTAAGAGCTTTGAGCCCATGTACAACCTGTCTATGTGGCTCAAGAGAAGAAAAGCCAAGCCATTTCTGAATCTTCCCTCTAGAGAGTTCTGCACCTCTACAGAATTCTGCACCTCCCCAGAAAATCTCTCCATGCCTGCTTTTTCATTGAGCCAAGACCTTTGTAGAACTAACATTTGTTTTCAAGATTTGGCAATATGATTATTGTTAATATTTTTCTTGGAGCTGTTGTGCAGTTTAAAATGAAGTAATACACATGAGGAATGCAGCAATAAGATTAGGAAAGATCAATATTTTTGAAAAGCCTGAACTCTATTCATTTACAGGGGATGCTGGAAGAACTCTTAGTCATCATTTCCAAAAGAAAACATGTCATCTTCTTACATGTGTCCAGAACAGCAGAAACTGCATCAAGTCCAAATAGAAATAAGATAACTGAGAAACACTAGGCTTCTGAGTACAGGCCATAGCAGAACAGACTGGAGACCACAGAAAGAAATAATCTGCAACAAGATCTAAAAATCAGCTAAAGCTGTGAAGGTCTTTTTGAACAGTCAAGAAACTCTGAAAAGTGTCTGCAAACTCAGAGGCAGTAAGAACCAGACATGATGTTAGGATCAACTCTTTCTATGTAGGACATTTTACCAGCCCAACTAATTTCAAAAACAACAAAAGTATCCAACACAGGGCAAAGAAAAGCTAAGACCAGGAGACTAGAGCTATTTCTGCTTGAGTGTCTGTTCTATGCCTAACCTGAAACAACTCACACAGGTCTCTAGACAGAGCAGCTTCCAAACTTACAGTGCTAAAGCTATGTCAGAAAAAAATTGTTAAAAAGTTAAAGGAAGCTTTTTGTCTCCTCTTCTCCTTACTCTCATCTGCCCCTCTGTCATTACTATTCTTAAACTTGCGGAACTCAAAAGAGGGTGAACTATGACTGGAGAGAGTGGTTAAAAGTCAAATAGTTTCAATGTAAATTGTGAAGTTTAAGAGAATTTCACCAATGTTTCTTTTCAAAACCCCTTATATCCAAGTTTGGAAACTTCAATTATACAAAGCAGATAAATAATAACACTAACTTTTAGGAGATATTCTTCAAAATAAAGGAAAGCATAAATCTGGGAGCATAACTTGGCTGTACAGCCTCTGCCTGCCATATGTGAAGCCCTAGGCTTAAACCAAAAGAAGCAAGAAAGAAAAGAAGGTATAAAAGTAGGGAAAGAATGAGAAAAGAAATGAGGACCAGGAGGAGGGAGGGAAAGAAAAAGGGGAAAGGAAGAAAAAGAAATACTACCAATTATCATCCACAAATTACTGTTGAAAATATATTAATATCTGCATTTGAGGATACAAAAAAAATTATCCTTTCATAGAGAACCATTTAAAAAGGGCAGGATTGATCAGCACATTCTCCACTCATTTTCTGTTAATTCAACTTTTACCACTATCTGGGAAAACTATGCCCAGAAAACAACCAACATAGTTATTCAACTTATTCATTTCCAAACTAGAGACAACTGGTCTACCTACCAGGTACCTTGCTTAGCTACTGCTTAGTCACACAGAGGGCAAAGCTCTATTATTGGTCCAGGATCCTGTGAGGCTTGAAGATAGATTGGCCAAAATATGGCCATCTTGTAAGCTAAACTCAGGCTACTGAAGAAGTGGCAAGTGGCAAACTCTTAGGACAGAACACAGCAATATTTTATGTGAATTGTATGTTGTGGTCTGTCCATTCAAATATAAATTGAGTTTATATTTCCCTCCAAATTTTAAAACATATTTCTTTATATTTTAGAATTTATATTTCTTTTATTTTAGAATATTTAGAAAATATTCTTCATATATATGTTAACCGTGTGCATTGAATGCCCTTGGAGGCCAAAAAGATCATTAGATCCATAAACAAGAGTGAGAAATGGCTCTTAACCAACTGATAAGGGTGCTGGAAATGTTCTTAACTATTGAGCCCTCTCTCTTTAGTCCCTTTACCAAACATTTAGTATACTCAGTTTAAATATGGAACTAGCCAGCTGTTTCTGTAAAAGGTCAGAGACTAAGTATTTTAAGCTATGCTGGCCACAGAACCTCCAGTGAAACTCTTTAACTCTGTCTCCATAGTATAAAAAGGGTCACAGGTGCTAAGTAGATGAATGGATATGGCTGTGTTTTAGTAAAACTATTTATGAACTAAACAGAGAAGTAATTTGGGGCAAAAGCAAATTGCTTTACTACCGTTGCAATTATCAATTTAAAAATTCCAAATTAAAAAAAAAGGAAAAAGGGGGTCTCTGGTACTTTAGTTTTTCCAAGCAAAAGCCAAAGTTTTGAGTAGATATGTCATAATATACCTTTTAGGGTAATAACTAGAATTAAAATAATTTCCAAAATATCTAATAGTGTCTGTCTAAATGAAAACAAAATTCTCTTTACTTAATGTCAACTTTGAACAAAATTAAATGGAAAATTATCACTGGGGGTACTCTTGCAAGACAAGAAGGATTAAAGTAAATTTGGCCAATATTCATAATAAGAGGTGGATCAGAAACAATGCATCTATGGGAGAAAACGCATCTTAGGAAGAGCTTCTTGCATCCACCTAGCTCTTCTCCATCTTTAAGCAGTCCTCTTCTCAACTTCAAAAGCAGTGATGTAGCATCAATTATAATCAAGTTTCCTGTTTTCTCTAGAACTTATAAGTAATCACCTGCTAATCTCCCAAACATTATTAGAGACAAGCTTACCAAATTACACTAGTTAATATATTTTTATTGTGTTGAGAGTAATAAGACTTTAAACTCTCTAGAAAGTTCAAAGTGATCAGACCAAGTAGAAAAGATAACTAAAGGGTCATATTTTTGCAGCCAGAGATGGAAAGTAAGGTACCTCCCACCGGTCTTATAAACCAAAGATTCATGGTTCTGAAAGGGTATGTATGTCCCCTTTTACCCACATGATTACAGAGGCAGGTAAACAACAGTGTCTTTCAAACTTGAGATAATTCTGCAGGTATAGGATTGACGGAATGAAAACATATCCTGGAATATTTCACCTTGGTTTTATATCCAAGGGAACTGCCTCTAAAAATTAATGATCTGTGAAAATGTCTTGTATAAATAGAAGCCTGGTTCTCCCCCTCAATCCCCCATCAGAAAAATAAATCCTGGGGAAATAATATTAATTCGAATCCAAACTCCAAACCTTCTGGGAGTCAATTTGTATTCACTGAAGGGGGGTGAGAAACTCATCAACTGCAAATGTGCCCTTCAGGAGCCTGCACTGTGAATGACATGGAGATGGGAGCCAATGACTACAACACAACATGTTACTGCAGTAGCTGAAATATTTCCTCCACAAAAATAGCAACAAAAACCACCTCAATTATGACATCATAATCAACACAGGAAGGGATACAAATAAATCAAACCACAGCTTCCTACCAGGTCAGTAAAATTTAAAAGGCCAATCATACCTTTACTTCTGGGAAGTACTGGCTAACGGTCTCTCTCACATTGTTAATGTGAAGACCTAGAAATCTTATTAATTTCAATGAGTCTGTGTGAGTCATTGGTTTCACAATATAAAGGTCAGATTCCTATGAGAGATCTCTGAGCAGAATATCTAGTAAGCAGGTGTTCATATACAATAACTAACATTACTCAGGGTATATGGTAATCTTAAAACACAGTATGTCATTAAACCTGAAACTTCAAAGTCGCTACAAAAGCAGTAATAACAGGAAACAGAAACCACTATTCCTTGATATTTATGAACATAAATGGACTCAACTCCTCAATAAAGAGATATAGGATATCAGACTGGATACGTAAACAAAATGGAGCATTTTGCTGCATACATGAAACTCATATCAGAGACAAAGACAGACACTATCTCTGAGTAAAAGGTTGGGAAAAAAAAACTTCCAAGCAAACAGCCCCAAGAAGCAAGCTGGAGTGGCTATTCTAATATCAAATAAAGTAAATTTTCAACCAAAAGTTATCAAAAAAGATAAGGAAGGACACTTTTTACTCATTACAAGGGAAATCTCTCAGGAGGAACTCTCAATCCTTAACATATATGCTCCAAATATAAAATCACCCACACTCATAAAAGATACCCCACTAAAGCTCAAAAAATACATTTGACCCCACACAATAATAGTGGGAGACTTTAATACACCACTCTCACCAATGGACAGATCATGGAAACAGAAACTGAACAAGGACACTGCAAAACTAGTAGAGACTATGAACCAACTGAAATTAATAGATATCTACAGAACATATCATCCTAAAGTAAAAGAATACACCTTCTTCTCAGCACCCCATGGCACCTTCTCGAAAACTGACCACATAATTTGACACAGAACAAGCCTCAATCGATATAAGAAGACTGAAATACTCCCATGCATCCTCTCAGATCACCATGATCTAAGGCTGGTCTTTAACAACAACAAAGACAACAAAAATCCCACATACACATGGAAACTAAACAATGCTCTGTGAAACCATAGAAGGGTCAAAGAAGAAATAAAAAAAGAAATTAAGGACTTAATTAAAGAGAAAACATGTATTCCTTTAAACTATAAGGACTAGTTTGTGACATGTATTACTGTGTTATATTGTGATTGGCAAAAATGTACATTTTAGAAAAATGAATCACCTTACCCATCCTTTCTACTCTAAAAACAGAACCAACATTTGTTCATATATGAAGTCAGGGTGGCACTATACAGTACCCCAACTGGTCACCCAAAAAAAGGTAGAGAACTGACTGATAATATTTATGATGAAGCTTATCCAATGAAATCACTTTAGAAAACAAAATACCTTTTATGAAGGCTTGAGGTTTCAAATATTCCAATGTTCCTCACCTGCCAGCCACCCACATCAGCTAACTACACAGCCGAGTGGCTGATGTCACACAACTGCCACTCCTACCCTCTGATGAGTCTGTAGGAACTTGTTTCATTTATGTTTGGCACAGTTCTCAGCTATCCCTAAAAGCACTCTCTTCATTTCTTATAATACAACCCCCAGAGATAAGCACAAGTAAGAAACTAAAACCACTCATGAGCATACCAGCCAAACTGATTCCTACTATCATTCTGAGGTAATAAGAAGTGACCACTGGACACTCCTCTGCTTGAAGGCATCGTCCTGTTCCTTCTCTTCTTCCATGGACTGCCCCCCTGCACACTGAGGTGCAGAGGTATCCAGAGACCACAGTAAGTAAGCATCACTGAGAAACACCTTTGTGGAGGAACTGAGGAAGCATGTTCTAACAGAGCCCCATGGGTGCACAGGTGTGACCTGCAAGACCCACAGCTGGCCAGCTGTGCTGCGGCTACCTGTGAACAGCATCAGGTGCTTCCTGCTCACATCACTTACTGTGCCGGGCATGTGACTTCTCTCATTCCTCCCATTCTGTGAGGGGCCATTTTTGAGCTTCTTCTTCTTCTTGGCTGTCTCTTTGTGTTCTTTCTGCTTGTTCTTCACCTCAATAAGTGCAGAAATAAAGCTGTTTTCCAGTTCCTTCGCAAACTCCAGTTCATCTCTCAGGGACAACTGCTGCACCAGCTCCTCAGAGTACTCTATAATGGCTGTCTCAATTTCTTCCAGCAGTTCCTTTAGCTCAGACACTGACAGCCTATACACTCCTGTGGCCAGAAACAAAGTACAGCAAACATTGTGACTGGATTGTTTCAAGGCAGCATAACGGGTGCTTTAAACCAAAGGACAAATCAAAGTCTAAGCAATTATACTGACTGTTTGGGATCTTCTCAGAAACTAAGACACTCTGGTGGGTATATATGAGTAGAGATGAGTAAAGTACTCAGCCGAGATTAAAACTTTATCTATTTTTATATGTATGAATCAAGCATTCCAGGAAAGTACTATAGCCAAGAATGAAATGAGCTGGTCTGAGGAAAAGAACAGACACAAAAGCAAAGTGAAGGGACTCAGAGTGACAAGCAAGCTGGCAGGGACAAGAAACGATCAGAAAGGATCAAATAAAATGCTAGCTCAATCCTCAGGAGGACGAAAGGAGGAACAGTCCATGACAATCACTTCGGTTCTTCCCCAGCACTCCAAAGCAGGAGAGCCAGGGGGCTATCGCTGAAGCCCTACTGTCTGCACCTTGAAATGAGACAGAGTGAGCTCTAGGGAAGCATTTACAAAAGTCATAAAACAAAAGTGAGGTTACTGTAATCCAATGTAACCACTATCTTTACAGAATGGAGAGAACAGACATCACCTCCTGAAAACCAAGGAGAAACACAGCTATCCCCAGCCACAAGCCAAGGAGTTGAATTTTAACCTCTGGCCCACAAAGTTCAGATACGGTAAGTTCCACTGTCTAAGCCACCCAGTCTAAGGAACTTTTTCGGAATGCTAGCTTAACTAATACATACTTTCCATATCTTATATATCAAGACTGGATTTTGGATTTAGTACTCCAGCAGGGCTAATGGCTTATCTACAGACCAAATTGTGGCCAAATCATATCAGAGGAAAAAATGTACTGTGTCAGAAAATTTTCTGAAGGTTAAAAAGAAGCCACATAATACACAGAGATTAAGGTAGGCCAGCCTCAGACCTTTGGTCAAAACATAGATACAGGAGAGAGTGTAATATGGCGAAGACCTACGATTACTATAGAGCTTGATGGCAAGAGGATTAAACTGCAGATATGGGACACGGCCAGCCAGGAGTGGTTTCGGACAATCACGACAGCCTACTACAGGGGTGCCCTGGGTATCATGCTGGTCTATGACATTACCAATGAGAAGTCCTTCAACATCATCCAGAATTGGATTCGGAACATTGAGAAGCATGCCTCGGCAGATGTGTAGAAGATGATACTGGGGAACAAGTGTGACGTGAATGACAAGAGACAGGTGTCCAAGGAACGGAGAGAAAAGCTGGCGCTCGACAATGGGATCAAGTTCATGGAGACCAGTGTGAAGGCCAACATCAATGTGGAGAATGCATTTTTCACTCTCGCCAGGGATAACAAAGCAAAAATGGACAAAATGTTGGAAGGGAACAGCCCTCAGGGGAGCAGCCATGGACTCAAGATCACAGTGGAGCGGCAGAGGAGGACCAGCTTCTTCCGATGCAGTCTTCTGTGAGGACAAGATCTCTGTCCATCCTGAGCCTGTGCTCAGCCCAGCTGACTGTGCCTGCCCCGGGCGAGCCTCCACCTCCAATGCTCGGACTCGATTGAGAAATTGATTATTTTAGTAACCATCTGATCTTCTCCACCTTCAGAGATGGACCAAGTTAGAATTTTGCTGTTTTTCCTGTGTCATCTGCCAGTCAGGCCTATCCATCCCCTGCCGCATTGCCACAGTTGGAGAGAGGTTGGGTGGGGGCACGGCAGCCTCCATCTCCAGCCTTCTGTCCCTCCACCACAGAAGGGAGGCCAGTGGCAGTGCCCAGCCTGCCTGGCCCCATACTCAAAGCACCACCTCAATGAGGGTCAAGCCTGGCATCTGCCTTCACCTATTCTCAGTTGTAGACAAGTGACAGCCATGTCCACTGTCTCCTTATGTGTCAAACCAAAGGGAAGCACAAACTAACTGAAGCCCACTTAGAGGATTTTGGAAGAAGTGGACGGTTCCCATGGTCAGAGCAGGGAGTCTGTGATCCAGACTGAGGTGACCACCACTCTCTCATGATCCACTGTCATTGGGCCACGTGTGTCAGTGACACATAAATCACTTCCTGATCTTCTTCTTCTCTGGCTGGCTCTAATCGGATGTTCTTTTCTAGCTAAGATGATTTTTATATTTCCAGATTCCTAACACCATGAGGTGATTCTGTCTTTGATTTTCTAGCAGCAGACCTGGGAGATCGGGAACCATGTGTCTGCCCTGTCATAGGGCACCTGGTCCCTGAGACCCAGACAGACATTCCATGGCACAGTGCGACCCTGCAGTCTTTACACTTACGTTGTGACAGCTCTGTCCTCCAAGAGGGGTGTTGTCTAGGAGCACCTTTCATTTTACTCTAACCCTCCCCCCAAGCTGACAGTCAAGCTGTCAGCATCAAAATCTCTCCCTTTTTTGAAATTAAAACCAATGTACCAGCAGTAGTCACCCGCCCTCCCCTAGAGTCCCTGATGTACCATGTTTACACTGACCAGAGAAAATCCAATTAAAGTGCATTTTAAAAGTAAAAAAAAACAAAAAACAAAAAACAAAACAAACAAACAAAAAAAAACATAGATACAAGCCCAGATCATAATGGGATCTTACCCAGGAGGGAACCAGGCCTGGCAATCAATAATCATGATGCATCAGCTGCCAGTCTCAGAGCAATCCCATGCTGGGTATGGCTATTCAGGACCTCTTCTTGACAACCAGCCACCTGGTACTTACAGTCCAGTGCTGTCAAATCCAGACACAGATCCAACTCTAAAGAAATCTCACTTCCCCAAATTCTTCAAAGCTACATCAAAGACAACTGTTCGTAAACTTAGGAATTCTTTTCAATAAATACATTACTATCTTGCTTTTTATAAGCTAAAGTTTCTCTCCAGAAAATGCATGTTGAAGTCTTAACTCACAGGAGCACAGAATAAACCAGTGTTTGGAATATTTACAGAGATGACTAAGTTAAAATGAGGCACAAGCCAGTTCTCAATCTAATGTGACCAATATCTCACAGGAAGACGAAGAAGCATGGGACACTGGTACATACAGAAGGAAGCCCAGGGAAAAGATGGCCAGCCACAGGCCAGGGAGGAGGCTTGAGAGAAGCCAAACCTCAGACCTTATCAGAACAACCAGGAAATAAACTTAGGCCGTTGAATCACCCCAGACTGCAAAAAATTCTCCCAAAAACAAACCAGTCCAGGGCTTGAGGAAAATAGAGACCTGCACAATCGCCAAAGTATGTGCACAGAACTTATGGTCAGAGGACCCAAGAAAACTAAAGCTTTCTGGAGATGTGCCATTTTGTGTTGAATGTAGACAGAAGGCATGGAGGCTGACATAAGTAGGGTCTCGTACGCTCTTCATAGCTGCTCATGCTAGAACTCTTAAAGGGTTTGAATCTCCTGGGAGAGCATGTAGAGCCGGTCTGACTGTGTGGGGGTCTCCTCATCTTCTGGGTCTGGTGATTCCTGCATCATTTCTTCAATTTCAATAACCTTTCAAAACATGTACATTGCTGTTAATCAACTAAATTAACCAAGAAAAGAATTGATTGTGTCACAGTACTTACCAGATTACCTGAGTAGAGGGATGTTAATTGCCTAGTATGTACAGGAAGCACATGTAGAAGTGAACACTGCTTATGGAATTTATAATATTTGAACACAAAATTAAATAGAATATGATCTTGTATGCCTACTGCGACTCAACAGACCTTAGCAGATCTTCATGTGTCTGAAAAAAAGGTGCTGTAATTTACTCATACGCAGATCATAGCTAGAGTTGAAAGATGGTAAATACCGGAAAATGTACTATAAACCACACAAGTGTGCTCAACTTCAATGTATTCTACATTAATTTGACAAAAACTTACAAAATGTAATATACATAAAAATATTCTCAAATAGAACAGGAAGTCAGCTCTCTAGCAGAAAAAGAATTTCATTTATTAATTCAGTGAAGGACAAATGGGGTATTTTTAAATTACCAAAACCAGAATCAGACAGAAAAAAAGCTTAGAGAAGAAGGAAGACTCCAGAAATGAACCTAGCTTTAATTACACCAGGACCTACTTTAATACTCAGTATGAGTCAAGCCTTACAACTGTACCTTGTCTGATTCCAGATTAAGAGAAAAGGGAAGTAGAAACTTTAAAGGAAAGAGAAAGATACTCACTACCTAAAAGGGAGTGGGAGGGCATTTAAAATTAAGAAACATTTAAAAATGCACTTCAATGTTGATGTAAAACACAGTGAGTACATATGAAAGAACCTAGGCATCAATGAATGTTACATGTAGCTCTTCAGCTGGGGAAAGTAAAAGCCAACCCAAGAGGGACCTTGCTGAGTAGGAAGGAAGCCTCCCCATATAGCAATGTGAACAGTACAGTAAGACATTCCAGGAGGCTGTAGCAGGGGACTCTGTAAACCTTAAAAACAGAAACAACATGGCATCCAGCATATTTCTTGGGGACTGAGACTGTTCAGGGTCACAGTGCATTCTGAACTGTCATTACCTTTCTCGTTAGCACCACAGTTGCCTAAGCCTAGAACAATCCAACTACAAATGTAATCAGGGAATCAGAAAGACATTCCTCCCGTGCACACGCACTCCTCTGACCTAGCCATAACATATCTTCTTACTGACCTTCTCTTCCCTGACTAAAAATAAAAGGTGACAGAATGCACAGCTGGGCAGCCTAAACAGCCATGTCCCACTCTGGCAACAGTACAGGTGCAGGAGGAGTGCTCAATGGCAGGGCTGACTTCAAGAAGTGAGAAGAAACAGAAGCTGGTTTCAAGATGACTTTGATATTACTACCACACCCCACAGGTATAATGCCGGCTTCTGTCTACAGAATATAACAAACACTTTTATTGTTTGTTAAAAATTCTTACCCAGGGTTCTACAGAAAGAAGCTTGCTCGGGCAAAGCTGGGCAGCTCAGATATCTGATTTCAAGCACTCAGGAGGTAGAGGCAGGGGGGTCTCCATAGTCTGAGAACACCTTTGTCTGCAAAGGGAGTTCCAGGCCAGCCAAGGTATGTAAGGAGACCTTGGCTCAAAACAATCTCAAATATTCCAGTCCACTCATGTTTGGGTAACCTTGTAAAAAGCAGAAATTTCTTAAGTTTTTTTTTTTTTTTTTTTTTTTTTTTTTTTTTAATTTTGGTTTAAACACTAACCCTCTGTTACTTGTAATCAATCACAGACTGTGACTAGCCTGGAAATCTTCTCAATTCAAAAACATAATCTTCCTTGGACAGTAGACAGCTTGTTTCACCTCTCCATTGAAGCCAGCACTGCCCACACTATTCTACAGGAAAGGAGAGTATTCTGACAAGCGTCATTTGCTGCCAGTGTAAGAAGTGGCTCTAAGGCCCAGGCTTCACCTCCATACCTGGTCTGCAGTAGAGAGAGGCTCCTCGTTGACACAGGAGATGATGATTGAATGCATGTCCAGCTGCTCCCTCAGCAACTCTTTATCTGAGGTGTCAAAGAGCAAGCCACCACTCATCTAGAAACAGAAGCACCCCATTTAAAAGGAAGACCTGAGTCTGAGACAATGGGAAAATGTGGTGTGCTTCTTGACCATCGAGAAAAGACGACCACCACCCCTTCTCAGATCACGCTTTATTGTGGGAGCCTCTTGGTTGAAGGGGAGAGCAGGAAGCAAGAGGCCCTGAACTACCCTGGCTGTCTGCTTATATAGGGAGAAGCGTGTACCGGGCCTGCCATGATTGGTTGTCACCAGTCGGCTGACACCAGAGGCCTCGGGATTGGCCAGAGATAGGTTATGTACTGCGCATGCGCAGGGTTCAGTGCCTTAGCTGACAAGAGCCTTACTATATATGGAGTTGTTTACCTCAATCCGTGAGGGAGCCAGCGCCATCTTGTAATGGCGTCCGCTCCCCACAAGAAAGTACATGCAGTTCCTTGGAAGGGGTAAACTGACAGGCACTCCACACACACAGCATGTTGAAATGCTTTTTAACTAATTTATCTAATTTAATAATAAATTTTTACTAATTTATCTACAAACTACTTCCTAACATGCAAATACTCAGAGTTAAAGGAATTGACATCCTGGCAGGCAGTACCTGTCCAGGAGACACACTGAGCTTCCCAGATGAACATCTAAAAGAAGAAAGAACATCTGCAGGTCCTAAAACACCTTTAAGCCTAACTATGCTGTATAACCTCCAATCACCTCGGAGCCATTTTCTACCTGAGCTCTGTGCACAGGAGGCTGACCATATGGACCAGAACAAAGGATGCCCTTGACTTCAGGCTTCCAGTTGGGTTACACATTACTGATGGACACCAGGAGACTGCAAGGTGAGAAGGAGAGTGCTGGGCTCCTGTTGTCCTCCTCTCTGCCAGAATGCCATTTGTCAGCTCTGGCTCTAGTCAAGCAGACTTCTCAGCTAATCTCTACAGTTTCTAGGAACTTCTCTCTCTCCCCTGTTCATCTCAGATCTGCTATAGCAGCAATAGCTGTAATCGTTCCTGGAGTACCCAGGAGCTGGAGCCAAGCCTGAGATACTGTGTCATGCCTAGTCACTTTCTCTCATACCTACCCAACCCAATGTAAATAGCCCCTCTAGGAATACTGAGTTTTCTATCAACATCAATGACGAAAGGTACCTGCAAGACCCAACAGAATCAAGGAACTAGTACTGTCACATGATTTAGAGCTCTATTCTCCGAGAAGAACTAGCATACAATGAGAACAAACTATGGAAGAAAAAAATACCATTACAGTACAGAGTATATCATTAAATTGATGTATTAATCAATTATTATATGATATTACATGACAGACCAAGCAACTGTAATCTAAAACTTAAGTAAATAAATAAAAATCCTTAATATCCAAATGCTTCAAAATCAGAAGCTTATTGAGTAGCTTCATGATGTCACCAGGGGAAATTTCTCATATGACCTCAGTGTGGCAGGTTGTGCTCTAAACACATGTAGACCAAAAATATTAAAACTCCCACCAGACTATATAAATAAAATAATATTGTAATCATGCTTATACTTGGGTCCCACCTCTGTATCTAATTATATACGCACAAATATTCCAATTAAAAAAATCCAAAATCAAAAGCAATCATTTTAGATAGAGATTAGTCAACCATTTATAAATATTTTTGCATAACTTAGTTAAAAAGTATTAGGCATGGTAGTACGGGCCTGTAAAGCCAACAATAGGATGAGACAGGAAGATCTCAGTTCAAAGCCTTTCTAGGCAACTTAGTAACATCCTGTCTCAAAATGAAAAGTACAAAATGGTTAGGGATATATTTCACAACCTGCTTAAAGCTCTAGGTTCAAGCCCCAGTAATTGAGGTAAGAGAGGTTTATCTGAAAAAGCAATTTTATTTACTAGTATATAGGATATATTTGAACTATGGAATAAAATGGAGCAGATGCAGGTCTCTAGAACCTTCCCAGTTCTTTATACAAGAGTTTCAGGAGCTTTCAGATGAATTCCAGCCAGAATAAAGGTAGTGAAAGGAAAAAGGGTATGAAGGGGACCCTGGCATGCTGATTTTTCACGGCAGCATGGGAAAAACCTGCTGCTCTCCACCTCTGTCGGTACTGACTGCAATTCTCTGCCTACCCCCGGGGACAATGTACCTTCTCTTTCTATTTCTCATAGCATCTCAGGCCAGGAAAGGCCTAGCAGTGAGAACAAACACACATACCCATCGTCAAATTTTAGAACTCCATATATGAAAGACAAAAGCAAAATAGCAGAAAAAGAATCAAAAATTAATATTGTTGGCATCAGGATAGCTCCTATCCTCAGAAATGGCACCACCCACAGGTGACAGGGACCTGGCACATCCATCACCATGGAAACAGCCAAGCATTCCCAGGATACACAGGTTCAGAAGCCCACCTTCACCTTTAAGTAAATGATGTCACTACCCCATAAAAGACAGAACCATCCTACCCTTCTCTCTGTCTCTCTGTCTCTCTGTCTGTCTCTCTCTCTGTCTCTCTTTCTGTCTCTCTCTCTCTCTCTCTCTCTCTCTCTCTCTCTCTCTACCCCTTCTTTCTCTTTCCTCTTGACCACAACCCCTGTTCCATCATTCTATTAAACCTCTCCACGTGGGACCAAGCAGGTTTGGTGTAGTTACAGTGAGCCCAGAATTCTAATTAATGAGAGTGGGAGTCTGTACGGTGATCTTAGATTTTTTCCAGACCTGCCTGGCCTTGGGTCCTTGCATGGCAATGCAGCTGCCTGGTTCCCTTAACTGCTGACACCACTGCCTAGCGATTTTGTACCACCTCCCAGGCAGCTGATCACCACCACTCATGCTGCCACCTCCACCCACCCACTGCCACAGTCTTCCACCATGTGATTCGCTGCTGCTACTGAGGCCACTGGACATACTCGTGGGCCGCTGCCCACTGTGGCCCACTATGTGCCACATGGGCCACTTAGGCAGGTCAGCTACACACCACACAATTTCACTTTTCCTGATATCAGATTGTGGCTAAGTTTCCCACACAAACACCAGCTAATTAAAAGAGCAGATTAATAGATCTTACCACTCCAGTGGGAAAAAAGAACCCCCAATTTCAAAAACAAGGTTTGGCCAGCCTTTGTGGGCAAGGAGGGTTAGTTCTCTGCAGCCAAGGTCCAAAATAGACATTGACCTTCCCGGGAACGCTCCTTAATTTTCACCCCCTAAGGGCTCTTACAGAAGTCCAGGCCTGGTGGGGAGTGACAACTCAGACCTCTGGTAGTAGGTGGATGTTTTCCTCTCTATTGAGTTTATCTACTGGGACATTAGTTGAGATAACTCAATAGCTCCCCCTTCCCAATGGGCAACTCAATGTCTCAGAAGGTATCACTGGGCTCCCCACTGGGATATCTCTTGGAAATATCTTTCAAATATCTAAAACTAATGCCCCAGCTGAGGACAGACATCTAAAATTGATACGCCTCTGCAATAATATTTGGACTCAATATTCATTACACAATGACTCAAAATGGTCACAAGATGGCACCCTAGACTTGTTAATTTTATGAGACCTTCACTCATACTGCCAACTATCAGGTAAATGGATAAGTGGTTCCCTGTGTACAGGCATTTATCTATCTCTGCTCTAGCCCTTCTCTGTGTTCCTCTTGTAGCCCCACCCAACTCCTTTTAGCAATGAGGCAAACAGCAGATGACAGCACAGCTCTCATCCCAGCTAACAAGCCACTCCCTCTCCGAGGCAAAATACATACTACCACCTCAGCTTCCACTCCTGCTACTCTAAACTTTACAGAACCCTCCTCCCTCCACTGCTGGACTCACACTCGAGTGTTACACACCACCCACCCTGAGGACCCCTTCCCGCCTTCTCTCGTCCTCTTCTGCACCGCACCCCCAACCCCACCCCATCTCCACACACACTGGCTCTCTGCTGGTGCAAGCTGCAGGTCGCTCTACCTTGGCGCCTAGTTTTACTCCTCCCATTACCTGCTCCAAGGCCACAGCCAAACTCCCACCAAATTCTTCATTTCCAGAGACACCTGGCCCAGCACCTGTACTTCTGATAAATGAGGTGGCCGGTGTCAATGGGCTACTCCATGTCCACGTACCTCACTAAATAAACTCTCCAAAATAGAAAGCAGACTGGGTTCCTACACCTCCAACTCTTTATTAAACAGTTCTGATACATGGCCCAATCTTACAGTTTGACATTCCATGAGGTACATATGACCGTTACTAATAATTTAATTCCTGAGAAATGACAGCAGGTTTGGGAGTAGGCAAAAATGCATGCAGACAAGATCCATCAAAGAGATGGAACATACCCAATATGATCTGAGGTAGTACCAGACCAAGATCCCCAATGGGATCATAACTCCGCAGGTGCTATTTTAGCCAGAGACAGATTCACAACCTTCCTCCTGGCCAGTCTCCACAGAGCAGCCTTAAAACTGGTATATTTTGAAAAACTCAAAGAGGTTTTTCCAAGACAGACAGGAAACTATTAACCCCCTGACACTTGTCAAACTGTCCTGTCTTCACCAACACTTCCATCCTAACAGCCAAGAGTTGTTATTTTGTTAAGACCCATCAACAGCCTACTCCTGAAGATTTAAGTTTCTTAAAATTATCACTGTTTCTTGCAGAATCTGCCAGGCAACTCAAAATAATCTAGCGCCTCCTTTTCTACCCATCAGGCCCGAGGTTCTCTTCCTGGAACCGACTGGCAACTTTTACTTTACCCACATGCCCACTGTCAGACGTGCCATGTACCTCCTATTCTTGGGAGATACATTCTTGGGGTGGGTAGAGGTATTTCCCACAACTAACAAAAGGGCTCAGACAGTCTCTAATCTCCTTCTCTGAGAGATCATCCCCTGAATCAGTGTCCCAGCTTTCTTGCAGTCAGACAATGGTCCCACTGAGTTTACCTCCCAAATCTCTCAAAATCTGACATTTCCTGACATTTTCAAATTCCCCACCACCCTCATTCTTCAGGTGAAGTAGAAAGAACCACCCACTCTAAAACCCACCCTTGTGCAGCTGACACTGAAACTTCAACTTGACTGAGTAAAACTCTTACCTCTGTCTCTTTTCAGACTACTAGCTCTCCCCAAGCGACGTCTCCAGGCCTCACCTTTTGAACTCATGTATGGGCATCCGGTCCTAACTCCTGGCCTCTCACCTAAATGCTCTCCCCTCCCAGATCGTTTACTCACCCTGTTACTTTGCCACCTCTGTTCTCTCCTATGGAATTTTGCTGTCCACCATCTACCTCGACCTCACACTGAAACTTGTCCACTGCCTGTCAACACTGGAGACCAAATTCTTCTATCCCCTCCAGACAACTGGCGCTCATCCCTCTCTCCTAAACGGCAGAGACCTTTAAGGATTCTCTTGACACCCACAGCTGCTTAACTTGAGGGACTCACTCACTGGGTCCATCTGTCCCACCTCAAACCTTTTATCCCTCCTCCTAAACGTTCTTCATACATGTCAACCCTAACAGGACCGTGCTCTGTTAAGTTCCAGAACATCGAGACCATCCACCTTGTCCCCAGTTTCAGAAAATAAGACTTCACCCTGTCAGTGACATTCAACACCACTGGAGTAGACATGGGTTTCTAATCTGACCCTTATTGTTTGTTTCTATCCAAGGTAGCCTGTACATTTTGAGATTCGAGGTTCAAGAAACTCTCACAGAAAACAAATTTTTTAACAGTGTAAATGATCTTTTTTTAAAAAAATCAATACCAAGTTTACTACATTTATTCCACAAAGTTTGGCGGCAAGTTTATATATATATATATATATATATATATATATATATATATATATATATATATATATATATATATATATATATATATATATATGAATGCATGATGGCACAGCTCAATATCTTTATTATTTTAAATTATATCTATTATGTCTGTTTTCTAGAAGAAACACAAAGTATTATTCCAAGTTTTAGGTATCCACAGAAAACTATTTCCCACATATGGAAAACACGTGGCATGAGCTATGTGTTGTTGTCTAGGATGACTCCGACCAAGTTACTAGTTTTAAAAAAAAACTGTGTTTACCAATGTTACAAATTTGTAATCATACCCAGTTGCGTATAAGCCAATAATCTAAGACCAGGACATACAGAGCATATTTATACCTTTTAAAACCAGTCAAAGCAAACATGAAGTAACCACACATTTTATATAGTTAAGCTACATAAAAATTACCTTTTTTAGCTGTAATTTAATGAAATGAGCACTCTATCACCAGCTGAGCTCAATAAACACAGTCAGGGATTTGTCTAGGAAAAACAGCCATCAACTCTAAACTGAGAGCACCTGTGCAAGCAGCCTGGCCAGACATTTGGCTCCAGGCAGGCCTCTAGCTGAGCTAACTTCCGGTGTAGAGCTCCAAAGGCCTGCTCTTATTTTATCTTTTATTGTTACCTTTTTAGGCATGAGTTAAAACTAAATCAAAAGGTAAGCGAATATAAAACTCAACTTTATATTTCTTGTGAAACAATATAAGAAATTAAGATAATTATAAATCCTCACTAGCTGGCATCTGACTAGCAGCAGTTATCTGGCTAAGGCCACATGGTCAGCAGCCTGACTAGCTGACAGGGTTAAGTCACCTTTAGCTTGGGGTCCTTGGAGGGGTTAGGCTATATGTTTTTTTATTCTTTCACAGTAAATGTCCAGAAAGGAACAAAGCTATTATTTCTTCCATTGTGTTATTCAGGTGGGTAAAAAAATCTTTAAATAATATATTATAAAATATTTTATATACACACATGCCCAGAATTTGTATAAAATTTATTGGGCAAATTTATCTGGTGAGGGGAAACTGAAGTCAAATGTACTGTATGGGAGAAAAGTAAATCTGAAAAGGTATGTGTGTGTGTGTGTGTGTGTGTGTGTGTGTGTGTGTGTGTGTGTGTGTGCGTGTGTGTGTGTGAGTGTGTATATTACATAGATGGATAGATAGATAGATAGATAGATAGATAAATAGATAGATAGGGTCTAGTTGTCAAAGTACCATGCTTTAGCAAATGCTAAACCAACAGATAAGAAGGCCTCTAAATGAAATTTTCTATTGAAAACTTCAGATAGAGTAATTGCAAAGTAACTGAGTTATTCGAGTAAAGAGGAGGTCTGGGGACAGGTAGCATCAAAACAGATACCAGTAGGTGTGTAGGAGAAATAGACCCCAAGTTTATAGAGAGACCCAATATACATATCAACCAACAGAGAAGAAAATAAAACCAGAATGAAAAGAAATCTATATTGACCAAAAAAAATTAAGGAAAAGCTTTTTTGCTTGTCAAAAAGAATTGAATTCTTTCCATTTGTTTTCCTATTAAAGAACAAAACAAAACTTTTGAACAGACAACATACAAAGAAACCATCTTTTCTAAGAAGTTGGATATGCCCATTACCCTGATTTGATTATGAATTGTAAGCATTTATCAAGTTACCACATTTTACTACATAAATATGTGTTAAGTATTATATGTTGATTAAAACTAAGAACACTGGCAATCCAGAATTTGTTAATTAATGACATTTCATTCTGGTTATACCAATTTGATATGGGGAGTCTTGGGTGAACAGCTACACTTTGCACTTTAATGATTAAATTGATGTCTTCATTCATTCTGAGCAATAGCAGTTGGTCACCATAAGAAGGAGCCAAGATGACTGACTATGGCTTCATCCTCTGGAAGGTACCAGAAGCCCTGACCAGGTGGCCACTCTGAGTACATGTGTGAGTGTATCCTGTGTCATCTGAGTACATGTGTGAGTGTGTCCTGTGTCATCATAATACATGTGTGTGAATGTGACCTGTGTCATCTGAGTATATGTGTGAGTGTGTCCTGTGTCATCAAAAGCTGTTCTCTGAATGATAGCTACAAGGTAATATTGGCGGCAGTTCTTTGTCCAACCTTAACATTTATTAACTCTTATTTTACCTCTGAAGTAAAACTATATTTTACACTACCATTATATAAATTAAGTTTACTGCAAGGTGATGTACCATTAATAACTTAGACTGTTGGCACTTGAGTATTCAGAGCAACATCAGAGGATATAACTATGAAAAGAAGTTCAATGGAAACAGGGTATCTCTAGCAGTCAAGAAGCTAATTAAGCCCATTCATGTCCTATTCTTATGGGAGAGGGATAAGAAGTTTCTTCTAAATTGTATTTAGTACAAAGAAAAATGGACAATGAAATGACATTTGAGTAAAGGGGGAGGTCTGGAGACAGGTAGCATCAAAGGAGACACCAATTGGTGTCTAGAAAAAAATAGATAATTTAGAGTAGTCTGCATCAGAAGAGACACCATGAGGCTGGGACTATACCCACACAGGTTCAGGGGAAGCTCTTCATTGGGATCTGATATAGTTATATATTTCACTTGGATCATATACATCATTGTACCATATCTTCTGGAATACTGAATAATGTATATTTATTATAGAAATATTCTAAATTTTCTACATAATCAGAATTAGGCAATTATATTGCTCAGCAATAGCCTATAAAACCCTCTAGAGCTGTCTCCCAAATTTGACAATAATGAGAGAGACAGGAAAAATTTTCTTTTCAATAGATGCATTTTACTCTTTAGGAATTTTCCCCTACAATCTTGCTGCCTCTTTCCTAAGTTCTGATTTCTAAAACTTTTACAATATTTCTTGCTATCTTGAAAAAAAGCTTTCTAACTGAGGAGATTGTGAGGATATGGATAAAAATATCTACTATACCTATAAACATAATTTCAAATTTTTCACATTTTTGTTGGATATATTTTATTTACAATTCAAATGTTATTTCCTTCCCACTTTACTCTCCATAACTCCCAATCCCATTCCTACCCTGTGTCCATGAGGGTGTCCCCCTACCCTCTACTACCTCCTTGCCTGACATTCCCCTGTACAGGGGATGGGACCTTGGCCAGACCAATGGAAAAAGCACATTTTTAAATGGAGCATGACATAGATAAAGTGATCTTTTATTGCACATATTTGAGAAGATAATGTCTTACTGAATATGGTGGTGAACATCTTTTAACCCTTTTTAATTGAATATTCTCTGTATTTACATTTCAAATGTTATCTCCTCCCTCCCTCTCCAATCCCCCTTCCCCTCCACTTGCCTTCATGAAGGTGCTCACTCTCCCAACCACCCACTCCCACCTTAGTGCCTTGGCATTGATCTGTACTGGGAAAACATACCTTTCTGAACCAAAGGCCTCTCCTCCCACTGTTGGCAGACAATGCCATTCTCTGCTGCATATGCAACTGGAGCCATAGGTTTCTCCATGTGTACTCATTGGTTGGTGTTTTAGTTCCTGGGAGCTGCTAAAGGTTTGATTTATTGATAACGTTAGTTATCACATGGGGCTGAAAACCTTTCAGTTTCTTCAGTTCTTTCTCTAGCTCCTTCATCCCTGTGTTCAGTCTGATGGGTAGCTCCAAGTATCCTCATCTGTATCAGTACAGCTCTGGCAGACCCTCTGAAGAGGCATCCACATCATGCTCCTGCGAGTAAGCACTTCTTGGCATCAGCCATAGTGCCTGGGTATAGTGGCTGAATATGGGATGAATCCCCCGGTCTCATGAATATCTTTTCTCCAATTCCTGCTCCTCTATTTGTTTTTTTATTTCCTCCCGTGAGTTTTTTATCCTCTTTTCTAAGAAGGACTGAGGCATCCACCTCCTGATCATCCTTCTTTTTATCTTCATAAGGTCTGTGAATTGGGTATTATGAGATTTTTGGCCTAGTATCTACTTATCAGTGAGTACATATAATGAGTGGTTTTCTTTCTTTCTTTCTTTTTTTTTATTTGCTTGCTTGTTTTGTAACTGGGTTACTTCACTCAGGATAATGCTTCTAGTTTGATCCATTTGCCCAGGAATTTTATGAAGTCATTGTTGAATAGTTGAGTAGTACTCCATTGTGTAAATGTACCACACTTTTCTGTATCATTCCTCTGTTGAAAGACATCTGGTTTTTTTTTTTTTTTTTTTTTTTTTTTTGCCTTCTGGCTATTATAAAGAAGGTTACAATGAACACGGTTGAACATGTGTCCTTGTTATATGCTGGAGAATTTTTTGGGTATATGCTGAGAAGTTGGATAGGTGGGTCCTCAGGTAGTACTATGTCCAATTTTCTTGCAAACCCACCAACAATAAAGAAAAGTTCCTCTTCCTCCACATCCTCTCCACCATATACTGTCACCAGAGTTTTTGATCTTAGCCATTCTCACTGGTGTGAGGCAGAATCTCAGGGTTGTTTTCTTTGCATTTCTATAATGATGAGGATGTTGAACACTTCTTTAGGTGCTTTTAAGCCATTCAGTATCCCTCACTTGATACTTATTTGTTTAGCTCTGTACCTCATTTTTAATAGGATTATTTGATTCTCTGAAGTCTAACTTCTTGAGTTTTTGTTTTTGTTTTTGTTTTTTTTGTTTTTTGTATACTTTGAATACTAGCCCCCTGTCAGATGTAGGATTGGTAAAGATCTTTTGTCAATCTGTTGGTTGTTGTGTTCTTTCCTTACAGGAGCTTTGCAATTTTATGAGGTCTCATTTCTCAATTCTTCATCTTAGAGCATAAACCACTGCTGTTCTGGACCAGAAAATTTTTGCTGTGTTTCTGTGTTCTAAGATTTGCCCCACTTTCTCTTCTATTAGGTTCAGTATACCTGGTTTTACATGGAGGTCTTTGATTCACTTAGACATAAGTTTTCTACAAGGAGATAAGACAGGATTGATTTGCATTCTTCTGCCTGCTGACTGCCAGGTGAACCAGCATTTTTTTGAAGATGCTGTCCTTTTTACATTGAAAGTTTTTAGCTCCTTTATCAAAAATCAAGTGACCATAAATATGTGGGTTCATTTCTGGGTCTTTAGTTCTATTCCATTGATCTACCTGCCTGTTGCTCTACCAATACCATACAGTTTTGATCATGAGTGATCTGTAATGTAGCTTGAGGTCAGGGATAGTGATTCCCCCTGAAGTTCTTTTATTTTTGAGAATCGTTTTTGCTTTCCTGGGCTTTTTGTTATTTCAAATGCGTTTGCAAATTGCTCTTTCTAGCTCTATGAAGAATTGAGTTGGTATTTGATGGAGATTACATTGAACCTGTAGATTGCTTTAGGCAAGATGACCATTTTTACTATGTTGATCTTTCCAATCCATGAGCATGGGAGATCTTTCCACCTTCTGAGATCTTCTTCAATTTCCTTCTTCAGAGACTTGAAGTTCTTGTCAAAGAGATACTTCACTTGGTTGGTTAGGGTTACACCAGGGTATTTTATATTCTTTGTGACTATTGTGAAAGGTGTCAATTCTCTAATTTCTTTCTCAACCTGTTTATCCTATGAGTAGAGGAAAGCTACTGATTTGTTTGAGTTAATGTTATATCCAACTGCTTTGCTGAAGTTGTTTATCAGTTGTAGAATTTCTCTGGTGAAATTTTTGGGGTCACTTTAGTACACAATCATGTCATCTGCAAATAGTGATATTTTTTACTTCTTTCTTTCTAATTTGTATCCCTTTGACTTCCTTTTGCTGTCTATTGCTCCATCCAGGACTTCCAGTACTGTGTTTAATAGGTAGGGGGAGAGTGGGCAGCCTTGTCTAGTCCCTGATTTTAGTTTCTCACTTTTTAGTTTGATGTAGGCTATTGGTTTGCTGTATATTGCTTTTATTATGTCAAGGTATAGGCCTTGGATTCCTGCTATTTCCAAGACTTTTTACTTGAAGATGTGTTGAATTTTGTCAAATAATTTCTCAGCATCTTTTGAGATGACCATGTGCTTTTTTATCTATGATTTGAATTTATTTATATGGTGGATTATGTTGATTGATTTCCATATGTTAAACGAACCCTGCATCCCAGGGATGAAGCCTACTTGATCATGGTGAATGATCATTTTAATGTGTTCTTAAATTCGGTTTGCAAGAATTTTATTGAGTATTTTTGCATTAGTGTTCATGAGGTAAATTAGTCCGAAGTTCTCTTTCTTTGCAAGACCTTTGTCTGGTTTAGGTATGAGTGTAATTGTGGCTTTAAAGAATAAATTTAGTAGTGTTTCTTCAGTTTCTATTTTGTGGACTACTTTGGAGAGCTTTGGTTTTAGGCCTTCTATGATGGTCTGATTGAATTCAGAGGCTTTTGATGACTACTTCTATTTCTTTAGGGGTTATGGGGCTATCTAGATGATTTACTTGATGCTGATTTAACTTTGATAACTGGTATCTCTTTAGAAAATTGTCCATTGCATCTAGATTTTTTAGTTTGGTTGAATAAAGGTTATTATAGGAGGATATGATGATTTCTTGAATTTTCACAGTTTCTGTTATAAAGTCTCCCCTTTTATTTCTGATTTTGTTAATTTGGATACTCTCTTTCCACCCTCTAGTTAATCTAGCTAATGGGCTATTATTAATATTATCAATATTGTTGCTTTTCTCAAAGAACCAGCTTTTGATTTTGTTGCTTGTTTGTATAGTTCATTTTATTTCTAGTTGGTTGTTTTCAGTTCTGAGTTTGTTTATTTCTTGATGTCTACTCCTCTTGGGTGTATCTGCTTCTTTTCATTTTAGAGCTTTCAGGTGTTCAGTCAAGTTGTTAATTTCTTTCTGGAATCACTCAGTGCTATGAGCTTTCCTCTTAGCACTGTTTTCATTGTATCCCACAAGTTTGTGTATGTTGTGGCTTCATTTTCATTAAATTTTAAAAAGGCTTAGATTTCTTTCTTTATTTCTTCTTTGACCAAGCTATCATAGAGTAGAGCATTGTTTAGCTTTAATGTGTATGTGGGCTTTATATTGTTGTTGTTATTGTTGTTGTTACTATTATTGAAGACCAGCCTTAGTGCATAGTGATCTGATAAGATGCATGGTATTATTTTCATGTTCTTATATCTGTTAATGACTATTCTGTGACCAGCTATATGGTCAATTTTGAAGAAGGTTCCCTGAGGTGCTGAGAAAAAGGTATATTGTTTTGCTCTATATATTTTTTTGTTCTATTAAAATCATTTGGTTCATAACTGCTATTAGTTTCACTGTGTCTCTGTTAAGTTTCTGCTTCTGTGATCTGTCCATTGATGAGAGTGGGGTGTTGAAGTCTCTCAATAATATTCTGTGTGTATGCAATATATGCTCTGAGGTTTAATAGAGCTTCTTTTCTGAATGTGGGTGCCCTTGTATTTGAAGCACAGATTTTCAGGATTGAGAATTTATATGGATAGATTTTTCCTTTGATGAGTAAAAAGTGTCCTTCCTTGCCTTTTTTGATGACTTTTCATTGAAAATCTATTTTATTCCTGATTAGGTTGGCTATTCCAACTAGTTTCTTTGGACCTTTTGCTTGAAAAGTTTGTTCCCAACATTTTATTCTGAGGTAGTCCCTTTCTTTGTTGATAAGATGAGCTTCCTGTATGCAGCAAAATGCTGGGTCCTATTTTTGTATCCAGTCTGATAGTCTATGTCTTTTTATTGAGGAATTCAGTCCATTGATGTTAAGAGATATTAAGGAATAGTGATTGTTGTTTACTTCTAATTTGTTGTTGTGGGTAGAATTATTTTTGTGTGATTGTCTTCTTTTGGTTTAGTTGCAAAAAGATTATTTTCTTGCTTTTTCTAGAATGTAGTTTCCCTCCTTGTGTTGGGTTTTCCATCTATTATTCTTTGTAGGGTTGGATTTGTGTTCATATCTTGTGTAAATTTAGTTTTGTCCTGAAATATCTTGGTTTCTCCATTTATGGTACTTGAGAATTTTGCTGAATACAGTAGCCTTGGCTGGCATTTGTGTTCTCTTAAGGTCTGCATGGCATCTGTTCAGGATCTTCTAGCTTTCATTGTCTCTGTTGAGAATTCTGGTGTAATTCTGATTGGTCTGCCTGTATATGTTACTTGTTCTTTTTCCCTTACTTTGTGCTTTTAGTGTACTTTCTTTGTTTTGAACATTTGGTGTTTTGACTATTATGCGTTGGAAGAAATTTGTTTTCTGTTCCAATCTATTTGGTGTTTTGTAGGGTTCTTGTATGTTCCTGGTTATCTCTTTCTTTTGGTTATTCAAGTTTTTTTCTATAATTTTGCTGAAGATACTTACTGGGCCTTTTAGGTGGGAGTCTTCATTCTCTTCTACACCTATTATCTTTAGAATTTGTCTTCTCCTTGTTTCCTAGATTTCCTGGATGTTTTGTTTTGGGAGCTTTATGGTTTTTGTATTTTCTCTGTCTGTTGTGTCAATGAGTTCTATGGTATCTTCTGAGATTCTCTCATCCATCTCTTTTATTCTGTTGGCGATGCTTGTTTCTGTGACTCCCGACCTCTTTCCTAGGTTTTCTATCTCGAGGGTTGCTTACCTTTTGTTTCTCTTTATTGTTTTTATTTCTGTTTTTAGATTCTGGATGTTTTTGTTCAATTCCTTCACCTGTTTACTTGTGTTTTCTGATGTTTCTCTAAGGGCTTCTACTTGTATTTCTTTAAGGGAGTTATTCATGTGCTACTCGAGGTCCTCCAGCATCAACAGGACAAATGGTTTTAAATCTAAAACTTGATTTTCTGGTGTGTTGGGTTATTCAGTACTTGCTGTGGTAGGAGATCTTGGTCCGGATGTTGCCAGGTTGTTTTGGTTTCTGTTTCTTAGGTTCTTGTGCTTGCTTCTTGCCATTTTGTTGTCTTTGATATTAGTTGATCTTGTCTCTGATTGAAGCTTACTCTCCGGTTCATCTTAGGGTTCATAGGCTCCAGAGGGATATTGGTCCTGGGTGCTCAGCTCTCTATGAGCATGCGGTAAATTTTGAGCTTTACCTCTGGGCACAGATGGAGTCCCAAAGGATTCCAGACCCATGCAGTACTTTGATACCTGTGCCCTGAGATTTCCCGGAGTTCTCTCTCTTTGGTATCAGGAGAGAGTGCTCCTGAGTCTCCTTTGGGTGCTCAGCTCTCTGAGCAGACTGTGTGTCCCAATGGCAGTGTCCAGCTCTGGCTCTGGACACAGATCTACATTCTTTACTTTGTGTGTATACACAGTGCTTGCTCAGGTGTGCCCACGAGTGCCACATAAGACACATGTACAGGTCAGAAGACAGTCTGTGGGGCCTAGGTCTTTTCTGTCCTGTGGGTTTTGAGCCTTGAACTCACATCATTGAACTTGGCTGCAGGCACCTTTACCTGATGAGCCATCTTATTGGCCACTTACATACATTTTTAAATGATTTTATAATTTTATGTGCATTAGTGTTTTATCTGCATGTTTTGTCAGTGTGAGGATATTGGATTCCTTGGATCTTGAGTTACTGACATTTATGAGTTGCCATATGGGTGCTGGGAATTAAACCTGGGTCCTCTGGAAAAGCAGCCAGGGTTAGTAACTACTGAGCCATTTACTCAGTCCTCCAACATAATTTTAAAGCTATAAGTTTAATAGAATATTTTTTACCATGTGTCTTAAAAATATGTCAGTGCTTTTGACAGCAAAAGAGCTAAATCTATAACACTGCATCAAAATAGTTTCTTTAAATGTTCTGAACCTAAACAGACATGCTATTTAAGTCAGACAGGAATCAAGTTCACAAGAGCTAAACCAAGTTTACTATTAAGACAATTGTTTGTACAATGTAAGCAAACAAGTAATTACTCAATTTTCTGCTCAATTTGACTAGGATAGCCACAGAAGTCGCTAAGTGTTTCGAATTTAGTAATATAGGGTTAAAGCTAGGGGTCTTGTAAAGTCCTTGTTATGGAATTCAAAGAAACCTTAGTCTTCTCTGATGTTGTAGAGAGTAACTTGCAACCCTGAGATACTGATTTACTGTTTAGAAAAATGAATCAGTGTGACTCAGAAATCTTACAGGCTGGGAGACTTTTAAAGTCCTTAATTAGCACCAAACCCTGAATTTTACTATTTACCTCTATGAACCCTTGTGGTTTCTAGGGGCACTTGCCACCTGAGTTGTGTTTTTATATTCCTGCACCGGAGATTCAGGAATGAGCAAACATTCTCTAAGAAGCATTTGCCCAGACCCCCAGGTAACCTCAGAAGCAGCCATTTCATTTTGTTATGGACACATCTGCATCCCTTAAATCTCTATGCCAGAACCTCTCAGCCTGGATACCACAGATTTTGGCTATATTTGGAGATACAATTTTAAAGGAGATTAAGGTAGGGTGGAGTCTTTAAGGGGGCCATAGTCCAATTTATCTTAAAATAGAAGAGAGTATTTGGTCCTGAAGATAAACCCCAGAAGTTCACAGGCACAGAAGGTGGCCACATAAACACACAGTATAATGGAGATAAGGAAGCCTTGCTAGCCCTGTTCACATGTCAGTCTTGGGCTTCCTGCTTTCAGAAGTAGGGGAATACTTTGTTGTTGTGTAAGCCAGGCAACTTTGTTGTTGTGTTCAACAGGCAAGTTTGATCTCAGACTTGTGATGATCCTTCTGTCATTGTCTCCTGAGTACAGACTGGTGTACTGACATTGACAACCACATCTAACTGAGTACCCAACAATTAAAAATACTTTTCCAGGTTTTTCTGTAAATGTAAGATGTGCTCTGTGTTCATACTGGAATGAGAGAGGACTTTTTCCAAGTCTCTGGTTTTATAGTGAACTGCCTATGAATGATTTATAATGTGCAATTTTTTTCCATGAATTTTTTTGAAGATCAATCTTTTCCTGTCTGTCCTTTACCTAAAAGTGATATTAAATTGTTCTCCCATAAGCAAAGGGTGACACAAGCTAAAAACCATGCTCTTAATAGTTAGAGATACAGATATTGACATTGATTTTTACATCAAATGAATCTGAAGGAGAGACTTGTCTCCACTCTCCAATGAATAAACAATATTATGTTATTCAAAATTACATATTTTAATTGAAGGCCTGATATAAAAAATAAGGCATTTATATCTTCTCAAGATGTTAGAAAAAATTAGCAAATCCCTAAGTTGTACATATTTAATTTGCAGATGATTCTGGTTACACATTCATCCTATTTTTAATACCATTTTATCTTATTGATTTCAGGAAATAATGTTATTTTCATTTATAGTTTGGACATTTGCAATTGTGAGTAGATTTCTTTCAATTATACATATTCCTTTTCAGTCTCGGTAATTGCATTCTTACACTGGCTACCATGTTGATTTGAATAGGTTTGGCCCCCATAGACTCATGTGTTTGAATGCTTGACCCATAAGAAAGGGCAGTATTAGAAGGTGTGAGCTTGTTAAAGGAAGTGTACCTCTGTGGGGGTGGAGCTTTGAGGTCTTAAATGCTCAAGCTCTGCCCAGTGTGAAACAAGTCCAGCCTCATCCTGGTTGCCTTTGGATCAAGATATAGATCTCTCAGCTGTTCTCCAGAACCATGTCTGCCTGCACACTGCCATGTGTCCCACCATGATGATAATGGACTGAACCTCTGAAACTGTAAGCCAGCTCCAATTAAATGTTGTCTTTTATAAGAGGTTTCCTAGTCAGAGTGTCTGTCACAGCAATGGAACTCTTAAAATAGACATAGTGCAGCACAAGGTGAAGCTATGTGATTTTTCCCCCTTAATACATAATCATTTAGCCCAAATACAGTCTTCAGACAGTACTCATTTCTAACACTTTACATATATACCTTACTTTATCCACTGTTATCCAAATCTTCCTTGTGTCTGTGTGTTATATGTGTTGGTCTGGAGGCCAGAGGCTGAAGCCACATATCTTCTGCATCTCCATTTCCTTTCATTGTCATTGCTTGGTTTTGTTGTGATGGCTGGTTTTTAGGGTCCTATTATCATATATTTATTTATATTATGTGTGTTGGTGTTTTATCTGCAAGTATGTCTGTGTGAACGTGTCAGATCTTCTGCAGTAGAGTTACAGGACAGCTGTAAGCTTTCATGCGGGTGCTGGGACCTGAACCCAGAGCTGGAAGAGCAGCCACTGCTCTTGCATCCCTCCAATGTCTTTGATTTTGCTTTTAAAGACAGGTATAGTACTAAATCTGGAGCTTTCTCAATTTAGCTAGACTGGCTGACCATCCCGCTGCTGATGTCAGCTAGTCTCTGTCTTTCTCCTCCCCCCATATATCTCTAGTGCTGGGATTGCAGACATACTCTCTTATTTTCACAGCAAGCACCTTACCCATTGAGCCATCCCTCCAGTCTTCCGCAGTTACATTTATTTTCAACTTCCTATTTTTAACTGTTTCTTCATTATTTTACTCTGGACAGCCAGCATTGTTGTTCACAAAGACACCTGGAATGTTTTTATTCCTCATCCAACCTTCTTTCGGGACAAAGAAGCTTTTGTTTTACCTAAGGCAGTTTCACCTTTTCTGTAGTCATACCCAGTAAGCAGCCTGAAAAAGCCTGGGGTACCATTGCTACTTGGAAAGTGGGAGTTTGAAACCAGGCTTGCTGGTGGAATTCAACTAACCTTCCATAGAGGGCAGTGATGCTGAGGTTGAGCCTGCATGCCAATCAAGTATTCAGAAACCAGTGGCAGTCTCCATAGCAGTGTGCGGGTCTGGACACACTCTGCCCTCACAGGTGAGGAGAGCACATTTTCTGTTTGCTGGGTGCTAGGATCAAGGGTGTGCCCTACCTAGGCAAGAGATGTTGACTCATGCCCTTAATCCCAGCTCTCAATTGGATCTCTGAGTTTGAGGCCAGTGGGATCTACAGAGCAAGTTCCAGTGCAGCCAGGACTCCACAGAGAAACACTCTCTCTCTCTCTCTCTCTCTCTCTCTCTCTCTCTCTCTCTCTCTCTCTCTCTCTCTCTCTGTGTGTGTGTGTGTGTGTGTGTGTGTGTGTAGGAATGCCCCTCCATGCCCAGCTCATCTGGACTTTACTTCATAGGCTCACTGCAGCTCCTTGTAATCCTGAGAATGCATATAAGCTACATACCCTGCATCCAGACCTGAGCAATGCAAACCTCCAACACGAGCCTCCTGTGTTTCTTCCCATCAGCAATGGGCTCAACACGCATGAGCACATGTGCACATGGACATGACAGTTGCTGATAAATGCAGTGCACCTGCACAAAAAAGAAAGCGGGGTCCCAGTCACTGATTAAAAGTAAAGAACCTGAAAAAACCCACTCTGGACTTCCTGTCAGTGAGAAATCACTTTTTACAGTTAAAGTTCTGTATGTTTTCTGTTACAAAAGCTTTAAAAAAAATGCATTAACAATTTTAAAACAACTTTCAGATTTCTGGCAATAACAACTAAATGGAAGGTCAAGGCAAACCTAAGTATTAGATAAGTTCAGCTTTGCCTTTCTGAGTGCCAGTGACATCTTATAATATTAAGCTGATAAGGTAGTTGAAAATGAATCATGCTCAAAGAGGTCTAGAGAGGAATTTTTCAAGGAGAGTTCAATTGTGAATGCTGAGCATATAACAAGAGCTGGGGACCAGCAACAGCTCTGGACACACCCAAAAAAGAGCTTAGCTGACTGGCCAGAGATAGACTCAGATTAATACAGGACTGAGCTGTGCTATGTTATGCAGAAGAAAGGAAAGCAGGCAGATACGGGAATCCCTGCTTTACAATCACTTTCACTTCAGAAATTTCATCAGGAGAGAGAAATCTAGTCACTTCTGATAGGTTTTGTTTGTCATGAATATTCTTGCCACGTAACCCTGGAATCAGCTTGAGCCAATCTACTAAAAACAAAACAATACACCTAGACTGTACTGACAAGAAACCACAACATACATGAACAACCAGCACTGTTAGGAAATCTTGGGTCTGAGGAAGTTTGTACCTGGACTTGGAGAGATTCCCCACCAGAAGACTCTGCTGTTAAATCTTTACTTAACAGAGATTTGCCAGTCGAACCCCAGAATGCATAAAAATTCCAGCTGAAGGCCAGAGAGAGGATCCAGTGAATACAGATACATTCTACCAAGTTGATCTTGGGTTTGATCCCTGGGACCCACATGGTGGAAGAGAGAGAAAAGCCTCCTCTAAGTTTATCCTCTCAATGTGTTCAAGTTCTCTCTCCACTCTCTCAAGAGCTGGTGGGACAAATGTACCTAGAAAAGTTAATAAATACAAGTCTTGAAAAGCACAAAAAGAAAAAAAAGCTACTGCAAAGTGGTGTTTACAAGAAAATGGACATTATTAGGAACATGATGTGCCAGGAGAAATGGTAAATGGCAATCCTTAAAATGTATACCTGGAGAGGGGCTGTCTGGCCAGAAACAGAACTTCTCGTGGGCACTGCACAAGGACTTCTTTAGCTCAGCATATTGCTCCTTTTCTGAAAGCATAAGAGGGGACAGTCATTGTATGTTATGCAGACTCCACATGATCAAACAATGCCAAGAGTCTTCTAGAGAAAACATAACTACACATACATTCAAATAATTAGTTTACCTTAGAAAATATGAAATTAGGCAGGTGTGGTAGTACACACCTTTAAGAAGCCCTATCTATAAACAAAGATCTTTTGTTAGTGCAAAGAAGGTACACTGTGCAACTTGGAAGGTAGGGATTTCCAAATCTTGGGCCTTCAGAATGTGCTCTCTTTGTTCTGAAGTCCGAATACTGCTGTCCATCTAGACCACGAAGAGAACAACCAAGGCCATGGAGCAGAGACCACCAAACTTCACTGTATCCCATGTGGAACAGCCCATCATTTGCTGGGACAACGGTCTGTCCAGCACCCTGCACATACTAGGCAAGTGCTCTACCACTGGCTATGTCACCAGCTCCATTGGACCTTCTGTTGTGGACAAAACTGTAATCTGGACTTCATACTTACACCTGCCAAAGTCAAAGGTGGGCTTCAGACTGGCACAGAAGAACGCCTGGCAGCTGGAGCATTTGAGCATATCACACTCAACTGTGATCCAACTATATTTTGCACAGATAAGTGGAGACAGTTCAGGGGGCTTCCCCACCCATTTCAAAGAGTATTCATGTTAAGGAAAATCATGTATATGAAAACCAAGCATAATTAAAACTTGAACACATTCTTAATATAGGAATACATTCATTAAAAGCAGACAGTAAAGAAAATGGCAAAGTCTTTCAGTTTTTCGGGTATGTATTGTAAACATGTATATGTGTGTACGTTTGCATGTGTAGGGGAACACATGTATGTGGAAGTCTGAGTTTGACATTGGGTGTTTTCCTAATGTTTGCCCACTTTATATATTAAGGCAGAAGTGTCTCTTTGAACCTGGAATTTACCATTTTAGCTAGTCTGGTGGAGGCTGAACTAATAGCTCAGAGGTTAAATGCACTTAATGTTCTTGCAAAGGACTCTGGTTCAGTTCCCAGTACCTACATGGTAGCTCAAAAACCATCTGTAACTCCAGGTCCAGGGGCTCTGATAACTTCTTTTGATGTCTGGACACCAGGCATACATGTGATACCTATGGTGCATAAACATTCATGCTGGCTAGCCAGCCAGCTCCAAGGATCCCATTTCTGCTTCCTGATTGCTGGGCTTACAGGTACACTGCCATTTCCACCAGCTTTTATGTGGGTACTGGGATCCCAACTCTCATCTTCATGTTTCATCCAGAGTCTTCTCCCTAACCTTCAGTGTTGTTTTTGGAGTAGAGTTCAATCTGTAACCCAGAGTTCAATCTCAACTCCTGAAAATTCTACTTAATTAAAGGTGTGAGCCACTATTCCAGCTACTAAAGATCACTTTTTATTTTTATTTAAGATTTACATTACATGAGTTTTGGCTGCATGTCTGTTTATACACTATGTGCATGCAGTGTCATAGAGGCCAGAAAGCATTGTATGCCCTATAATATGTGTTAAAGATGGTTGGAAACTGCCATGGAGGTGCTGGGCTTTAAACTCAGATCCTCTGGAAGAAGGGTCAGGGTTCTTTACGACTGAGCAATCTCTTCAGCTTCATTGCCATTTTTAAAATACAAGTTTTACAGGATGCTAGTCAACAAACAGAGAGGAAAAATTATGAACTTTTTGTTTAGAAAGACTCAAATGTTTTATAGCATGCCAATTGTTCTTGCTACTATAAAGGTGTAACAGATGGGCAATTTAGGCCCACAAGGACAGGACTATCTTGCACAGCATAGTGAGAATCTATCTTTTAAAAATAAAAACATAGTTGTAAGTTGAGCATGCCAGTGTATACCATTAATCCCAACACTGGAAAGGCAGAGGCAGGAAGATCTTTGAGTGTGAGGCTAGGCTGGTTTACAAGGACATCCAATATACCCAAGTCTACATAATAGGGGCTACATCTCAAAGTAAATAAAAATTTTAATTATGTATGTATTATTAGGTATGCACACATCTGTGCCAGTGCCTCCCAGGCCAGAGGAATTGGTTTGGATTCTTTGGATGGAATTACAGGCAACCTGTGAGTTAACTGAGCAGCAAGGACTTTTTGGTATTTTATTGAGACAGGGTCTCTTTGCAGTCCTGGCAGTCATGGAACTTGCTCTGTACTCCAGGATTACCTCAAACTCGAAGATCCACCTGCCTCTGCCTCACAAGTACAAGGAATAAAGGTGTGTGGCATGCTATCTTTTGGAAAAACACCTACACATATACAGCAAAAGATCAGAGTCAGCAGCACCTATCCCTTACAGTGCAGCAGTGTCTCTATGGTAACAACTCTGCAGCACATGGGACCACTTACAGAAACTGAAAAGGATATAGAAAAGATTCCACTCTGTGAAATGAGACTTCTTTGATTGTAGATTCCAATCCAGGCTGTTCTGCTTGAGGCAATCTATCAACTGACTGGAATGTGGCAGATGTGTCCTTTCTGAAACCAAGTTACTGATCGCTATACTATTCTTTTTTCATAGATTTATTTATTTCTTATATACAAATACACTTTACTGTCATCATGCACACCAAAAGAGAGCATCAGATCTCATAACAGATGGTTGTGAGCCACCATGTGGTTGCGGGGACTTGAACTCAGGACCTCTGGAAGAACAGTCAGTGCCTTAACCATTGAGCCATCTTTCCAGCATTGTATCAATCTTCCTAAATCTTCTGAGCCTAACTATCCCACACACATCACATACCAAACCTAAACTAGATTTCCAGTTTCTAAAAATTATTTCAGGCATTCCTCTGCTTAATATACCTCATGATTTCACAATGCTAAATATCCTCTAAATTCTTCAGTCTGGGAGTCAGAACTCTTTACAGTTACCCAGCCTCTCCTACCTCATTCACAGTTCTCCAACAATGTTTTGCATAACTTTAGTACACACAAAATAAGGCCTTCAAGGGATTATATTTTTAATATTAATACAATTTAAAACATTTCAGAGAAAGAGTTATTTTTCTTTTTTGAGACAGAGTCTCACATTATACCCCACGTTGGCCTAGAATTCACAGAATTCCCCTATTTCAGCCTCGTAAGTGTTGAGATCACTACTGTGGGTAATATGTGTGTGTACTTGTGTATGTGTAATATATATGTGCCCAGGCACATGTATAGAAATCAGAGTAGAATTCTGTGGAGTCAGATCTTTTTCTTCTGCCTTTGTGTGGGTTCAGGGCGTGAACTCTGGTCACCAGGCTTGCATGAAAATCACCTTTACCTGATAAGCTATCCTGCTGGCCTATACATTCAACTTTCAATATGAGAAAGAATAGCTTAGATATTGTTATATACATGAACCCTTGCTTCTCACTACCTCAATTAGAAAACTCAAGTCATGGGCTGGAGAGATGTCCCAGCAATTAAGAGCACTGACTGCTCTTCCAGAGGTTCTGAGTTCAATTCCCAGTAACCACATGGTGGCTCACAACCATCTGTAATGGGATCTAATGCCCCCTTCTGGTGTGCCCGAAGACAGCTACAGTGTGCTCACATACATAAAACAAATAAATAAATTTTAAAAAAGACAGAAATACATTTGTGAAATTGTCACCATGAGAAACAAAATTGCTCACATTAAGGCTGACTATATTTTAAAACAGTATTCACGGTATCATAATTCAATGTTAACATGCTACTAGATATTAACTCTTTTTTCTCCTCTCCTTCTTCGCTACAATTCTTTCTGGCACGGGCTGGCAAATTAGCCTGGAACTTCTGATTATCCACCTTCCAAGGACTTAAGAGTTTTATGATATTATTACCAGTTTAATAAAATGCTAGGGATTAAATCTTGAGCTCAGTATATGCTATGCTATCTAATTCCAAGCCCAACATTAAATATTTAAAAAAGGAAGAAGAGAGAGAAACGGCATGTTACCACATAACTTCATTTTCCTACCTTGCTAACTTTTTACTGTGTGGTTGTTTCATTTACAATTCCATGTAATTTGCTTTTTACATTTAAGACTGTTCTTCAGTGAAGGGGTCACTAAGCTTCACTATACTGTGAGACTCCACGGGCTTTAGTATTCAGCTAACAGTTCTCTCAAAAAAAAATTACAAATTTTTGCTAGTGATGTGGTGTCAGGTACAACCGGAGGCAACTGAAGCCAAGCAATCAGAGAAGCCTTGCCTCTTTCAGAGTTCAGGAATAATACAACCTCACCCACCAAGTCACAGACTGAATTTACCTGCTGCACTCCCTGCCCCCTGCTCCAGCGCCTAGGATTAAGTGGCTCAGAAACTTACATTCTGAGTTAAGTCCCGCCCCCTGGTCTATCAAAATAGTGACTGTAAGTCTCACCCTTTCCTGGATATCTTAAAGAATTTTTAAGAGTGGTTATATTCTTTAAATGTAGGTATTTGATTGTCTGAATTAGCATATTTAGATTAACAAACAGTTCTCTTTTTTGATATAGATTTCTACGTAGTCCTGGAATTCAAGAGATCCACCTGCCTCTGCCTTTGCTTCTGGAATACTGGGATTCAAGTTATGTGCCACCACAATAAAGGGTTTTAAAGGCGATGGCACTCCAGATTCAGAAGGGCTGAAGTACTCAATTGCAGCCTACAAATAAAAGTGAAAGACTCTCGTCCAGAGGACCTTTATCTGAGGGGACCCCAGGACCCAAGAATCAGCCGAGACCACTGGCTGCAATCAGTAGAAGGGTTTATTTGATCAAAGTACACAGGTACCTGCAGGCACACAGTCTCTTGGAGGACTTGCGCGCCAGAAAAAGGGGCAGTCCCCTCTAATAGGGCTTGGGGGGCAGAAGCAAGGTACAGAAGCAGAAGCATAGCAACAGGGTTCTAATTGGTTAGTTTAAATGTAGCCAGGGAGTGAGCCTGAAAATATGTCTCTAAGGACATGGCTCCTGGTACTAGCTGGGGCTGCAGCTTCCGAGAATAGTTGCTTTGGGCTTATCTAAGTGTGGAAACTGTGGCAGAAATATGGCTCCAAGGAAGGAACTCCTGGTACCAGTTGGGGCTGCAGCTTCTCTGAAAGCTGGGCTTATCTGAGTGTCTTCCTTTCTTTGTCTATTGTAAGCTGGCCACCCACCGGTATCTTGCTTGGCCACCTGGGACCCTGATCTAGCCTCCCCCGTGTGTGCACAGCCTTACAGAAATGACATTTATTGTTGCTAAGCGGAGGGTCTTTTAAAAGTCACACCGTACTCTCCTAAATTACAATTTTTTCCAGGTAAGGAAACAATAGTGTTTAGGTGAGAACAAATAATTTGAAATCCTTCATAGGATTGTGTTATTATTGGAAGAAGTCTATGGCTTTGACCCTCAACCTCCATTCCTTAGCAACCATTATTAACTATTGCCCTGGTATACTGGGAAAGGTCGATAAAATGGTGAACAAAAGAGATGAGCTTGTCAGCGCTGAGGAAATACAACCCACAGCCTCACACAAGCTAGGTAACCAGTCTACCACTGAGCTATGTGCTAAGGTCCATCCTATCATTTTAAAATTATGACTATATGAAAGAGTTAAAATTTCAAGTTGGCCCCACTGACCCTGCTTTGAGGACAAGTATGCTTCAAGGCTAATAGCAAAATAACTTGTTTAAAGAAATGGCCCAAACCTAGACCAGCTAGACTCAATAAGGTCTGGGCTGGCCTTGCAGTCCTGAGATAAACAAAGTATGAAGGTCAGTGTGCCCCAAAACAGATTGGTCTAGAGTTGAATCATATCCAAAAACAGACAGATAGTGCCAATTTGAATAAACCAATGAAATTATTATGTGCTTGTTGCCAACTGCTTATGTAATTTTCCCTATAAATATGTCCCCCTAATTGAGTTCAGGGTCATTATCTCTGTCTCCTGCGTGAGATATGTATCGGCCCGGAGCTCTGTCATTAAACTACCTCGTGCTTTTGCAGGAAGAAGGTCTCTCGAGTTTCATTGGGTAACCCCGTGTCCTGAGACTCGAGTGGGGGTCCCCAAAAGGGGGTCTTATATATACATACTTTAAAGAATGCTCACTGAGGACCTAATTTGGCTGCAGAGTCTTTTTAAAAGAAGATTTATTTGTTTTATATGCATACATTGTATCTGTCTTCAGATACACACCAGAAGAGGGTATCAAATCTCATTAGAGATGGTTGTGAGCCACTGTGTGGTTTCTGGGATTTAAACTCAGAACCTCTGGAAAAGCAGTCAGTGCTCTTAACCACTGAACCATCTCTCGAGTCCCCATTGGCTGCAGAGTCTTGAGAAAACCATCTGTATGATGCCTCTGACTGTCAGAGGTAGCAGCAGGAGTTTCAGAAACTCTGGGCCAGCCCTACCTGCAAAGTTCAGGGTCAGCCTAGCTTACATTTTAAAAGGGAGTGGGCCTGGAGCGAAGACTAAGCCATTAAGAGTGTTTGTTGTTCTTGCAGAAGACCTAGATTCAGTCCCAAGCATCTACACAGTGGTTCATAACTATCCCTTCTCACTGGGGATACAAGGCTTTTTGTCAACCTCCCAGGGCACATGGTACACAAGCATAACATGCAGGCAAAACATTCATACACTTTAGATAATGAAACCAAAAAAGTTTATTTTAAAGTGAGGGAGGTTTGGTGCTAGAGAGGTGAGTCAGTGGTTAAGAGCACTGTTCGCTTGTGTGGTTTTGGTTTGGTTTCTAGTACCCATGTTGGGTATGTAGCTCATTAGCACCTGTGATTCAAGTTCCAGGGAATCTGATTGTCCTCCATTTGTTTTTCTAGGCAACTGCATGAAGATGTATACATGCCTATTTGTGGGGCGCCGCCTGCACATTCTCCATTACAAGATGGCGCTGACATCCGGCTGGAGTTAGCAGTAAACAAGCCATGTGCGCACGTGCTGGGTAACTTTCCACTCCTTGAGCTCTGCCTCTCCCGTGGCGTCATAGGGCCTGATGAGTTTCAACCAATCAGGGGGCTCCGCGTCCAAGGCAAGGACTGATCCCTTTATAAGGGGACGGGCTAGATAGTTCGGCTCTCTCGTTAGTCTCGTTCGTCTCGTGGATCTCGTTCGTCTTGTTCGTCCTGTTCGTCTTTTTGGTCTTCTTGGTTTTCTTCGTCTTCTTCGTCACGTGTAGCAAGTTCTGGTTCTCGAGGATATTACAGTTTACCGCAGAAGGATCCTATTTCGTGTGCTGCATCGTTCATGCAGGCAAGACGGTTGCACGGGACATCTGGTGCCAGAAACCTGGGGAACTCGACCACTCCATCGTCTGCACCACAGAAGACCCTTTGTCTTTGGGCAGAGAGGATTCAGAACTGCGGGGAGATAAGTTCGGCAAGGTATGTCTGATCCTAGATCTTTCTTTAATTTGGTTTAAATCTTCCACGGCCGTGGGAAGGGTCCGTAGAGGCTCTGGTATTCGTCAGTGCAGTTTTATTCTCTTCCTCTTAATTTCCTCTTGTGTCCAACCGGGTTGGTGTTAATTTTGTGCTTAAGTTGGACGTAGATAAGCCGAGGCACCCCTGCATTCCATAAGTCTTTGTAGATAAAAAAAAGCGGAACGCGCTGAGACTTGCCTATCAGTTTCACTTTGTGCCGCCACGCAAATAAGCCGCGGGCATTACATCGCTGTGATGGGCTCTTCACACTCGACCATTACAGCCCTTCAGTCAATTCTTAAGCAGAGAGATTTAGAATTGCCCACCCGCATTTTGCAGCCTTTCGTAAAAGAGGTAAAGCGTACTGCCCCTTGGTTTGCGGTCTCTGGGTCTCTCTCACCAGCCTCATGGAAAAAATTGGGTAGAGAATTAGACTGTGCGCAGAATGCCAGAGACCTCGGGCCCGGAACCATGGCCATTTGGACGATGGTACAAAATTGTTTAAGAGATGAGAGTTGTAGGCCCTCTGTCGCTGCGGGGCAAGAGGTATTGAGTGAAGTCCAGGATAGACTATCAGAAGCTGAACAGAGTGAGAGGATGGGCACACGCAGGAAAAGATATTTTTCCCCTAAAGAAAAAGGACCTCCAGGTACGCTGTACAGCGGGAGAGTAGTTACCCACAAACTTTCAGATTTTCATTCCCTTATGCCCTCTAATGCTAAGAAAAGGGGAGTCAGCTTGTACCCTGTAGAAGACTTTGAGGCTCTTTATATTGATAGCCCCGAGACTTCAGATGATGATGATGAGCGAGAAGGCTTAGACCCAGAAGTAGAAGCAGAGATAGATGAAGAAGCAGCTAGTTATGAGGAAAAAAGATATTATCCTGATGAGCAGTACAGGCCCATGCGCTTGTCCCCAGTTGTCCCGACAGCGCCTCCTTTACCCGTGGCCCCCCCTCCTAATGCAGCACGCACACCTGTAAAATCCTTCTCGTTCCTCCCAGAAAGGGTGAGAAGGCAGATGTGTCTTGCTTTCCCTGTGTTTGAGACAGCTGAGGGTGGCCGTGTTCATGCCCCCGTAGAATATAATCAAATAAAAGATTTGGCAGAGTCAGTCAGAAAATACGAGGTAACTGCCAACTTTACTATGGCTCAGCTTGATAGATTGGCTATCTCTGCCTTAACTCCCTCTGATTGGCAGACAGTTGCCAAGGCTGCTCTACCGAGCATGGGACAGTATATGGAGTGGAAGGCTCTTTGGTATGAGGATGCCCAAACCCAAGCAAGAGCCAATGCTACAGCGTTGACTCCTGAACAACAACAAGAATGGACATTTGATCTGCTGATTGGCCAAGGTTGCTATGCAGCAGATCAGACAGCTTATCATTGGGGAGCCTATGCCCAAGTGTCGAGCACAGCCATTAAGGCCTGGAAGGCACTTTCAAAAAAGTGAGGGGCCGATAATCAGCTTACAAAAATCATTCAGGGACCCCAAGAGCCTTTTTCAGATTTTGTAGCCCGCATGACCGAGGCGGCAGGTCGGATCTTCGAGGATCCCGAGCAGGCTGCCTCTCTTATTGAACAGCTTATTTTTGAACAGGCCACCCAAGAATGCCGAGCCGCTATCGCCCCTAGAAAGGGCAAAGGTCTTCAAGGCTGGCTTGGAGTCTGTAGAGAACTGGGAGGGCCACTTACTAATGCAGGTCTCGCGGCAGCCATTTTGCAGTCCCAGAGGGGCCCTCCACAAGCCCCTGATAGACAGATCTGTTTTAAAGAGGGAAAAGACTTGGGACACTATGAACAAGGACCCCTAGAGCCTGTCTTGCCTAACCCCAACAAAGAAAGGCAGGGTCTGGGCTTTTCCTAAGCGCCATTGAGGCAGTACGGCCCATACCATAGAAAACGAAGGATCCAGTATGGGTTCCTCAATGGCCCCTTACCTCCGGAAAATTAAAGCTATTACCCAATTAGTTAGAGAACAACTACAATTGGGTCATGTAGAACCCTCTACTTCACCTTGGAATACCCCCATTTTTGTGATTAAAAAGAAATCAGGAAAATGGTGATTGTTGCATGAATTGAGAGCCATCAATGAACAAATACATTTGCTTGGCCCTATACAAAATGGCCTATACCTCATAAAAATTCCAACAATTTTGTAGCCAGATGGCTGTGACTCATCTTACAGGTTTGCCGTATAATCCACAAGGACAAGGTATTGTGGAACGTGCTCACCGCACCCTTAAATCATATTTAATAAAACAAAAAGGGGCAATTATGCAGGCTTTGTCCCCTGTGCCTAGGACCGCAGTATCCATGGCACTATTCACCTTAAATTTTTTAAATCTTGATGACCACGGCCATACAGCGGCTGAAAGGCATTGCCTACCTATGGACAAACCAAGAAAGATGGTGAAATGGAAAGATGTCATAACTAATAAATGGAAAGGACCGGATCTTGTGTTGATAAGATCCAGGGGAGCTGTTTGTGTTTTCCCTCAGGATAAAAATAATCCCTTCTGGGTCCCTGAGAGGCTCACGCGAAAAATGGTGGTGACTCCTGATGACAGCCCTGCTCCTGATGCTGTGGAACCAGAGAGTCAGAGGAGAGGCGAGATGGGCGATTCTGTCGGCATTCCTGAAACCAATTCCAGTGGAACATGATGCTACAGTCTTCCCTGAGCTTTTCACCTCCGATATTAACTTGGGTGGGGGTGGGACTCTTGGGAGCAATCCTTTGCTGTGGACTTGCGTTGCTTCTCTGGCTGGTTTGTAAGCTCAAGGCCCAAACAAAAAGAGAGACAAGGTGGTTATTGCCCAAGCGCTTGTTGCTCTAGAACATGGAGCATCAGCCAATATTTGGTTGTCTATGCTTAAGCAGTAGGTCGCCAGCCAGACAGCTCTTGCACTCCTAGAACTTCGGTTCATTGCACAGGATTAGAGTGTCTGGTTTGAGCAGCCCATGAGGGATACCGAGCAAAGCATTGCACTGAGAGCCCCTTGTCACGGGGTATCTCTGGGAGGTATGTCATTTTGCATGAGGGTTGCCTGTCCCAGTGTCCCTCCCTCAGAAAAACGGCAGAGTGACAGGTCAAGAGTACTACGGGCTACAAAAAGCCTAGCGGTTACTCCTGTACATGGTCTTTATACACCTTAATGAGAATTTGACTTCTATCTCCGCCCTCCTAATATGGGTGTCCTACTTTGCTCAAAGAATAAAAGATAGGGGGAGATGTGGGGCACCGCCTGCACATTCTCCATTACAAGATGGCGCTGACATCCGGCTGGAGTTAGCAGTAAACAAGCCATGTGCGCACGTGCTGGGTAACTTTCCACTCCTTGAGCTCTGCCTCTCCCGTGGCGTCATAGGGCCTGATGAGTTTCAACCAATCAGGGGGCTCTGCGTCCAAGGCAAGGACTGATCCCTTTATAAGGGGATGAGCTAGATAGTTCGGCTCTCTCATTGGTCTCGTTTGTCTCGTGGATCTCGTTCGTCTTGTTCGTCCTGTTCGTCTTTTTGGTCTTCTTCGTCTTCTTCGTCACGTGTAGCAAGTGCTGGTTCTCGAGGATATTAAAGTTTACCGCAGAAGGATCCTATTTCATGTGCTGCATCGTTCTTGCAGGAGAGACGGTTGCGCGGAACACCTATTCTCTCTCTCTCTCTCTCTCTCTCTCTCTCTCTCTCTCTCTCTCTCTCTCTCTCTCTCTCTCTCTCTCACACACACACACACACACACACACACACACACACACACACAGAATTAAATCTTTAAAAGAAACTACTTTTTTATAGAGCAGCAGACAGAGAGGTGGGGAGGGGTTTGTAAACACCAGTTTTTTGTATGTTTGTTTGCTTGTTTTTCAGATATGGTTTCTTTATGTAGCCCTGGCTGTTCTGGAACTATCTCTGTAGACCAGGCTACCCTTGAACTCACAGAGATCTGCCTGCCTCTTTCTCCCAAGTGCCACCACTACCATGGGGAATCCCAGTCTTAGTACTGAAGTGGGGTTGTTGGGAAGAAACCTGCACAGGGTCTTCCAAAGCTGGAAGACTGATGGACAGGGATGATGAGCAAAGGAGACAGCAGGCTCAGCTCTCGTCTTTCAGCTTATGTCTTATGGCTCCTGACTCCAACACAGTTCCTAGACACTGGAGCTTGAAACCCATGGATCTATCATATAGGTTTAGAAGCAGGCAGATCTCTGTTCATTTGAGGCTACCTGGTCCCCATAGTTTCAGTTCAGTCAGAATTCCATGAGGCTCTCTTTCCAAAATAGGAGGGAAAAGGGAAGAAAAAAAGCCCTCTTACTGCAGAATTTGGTCATATGCCTGCAGCCATCCAAGTGCCAGAAATTTCAGCAAAACCTTATCTTTAAACCTTATCTTAATTACAAGCTTGGATCAATGCAACTTAAGAAGCCACAGACTCATATGACACCTAAGTGTGGCTTTCCTGAGATGCCTGAATCCATGTCTGGGCAAGTATCGCTAATCTTTTATTCTCTAAATGTATTTATTTGTGTTAATGATTGTCCTGCTGAATGTATGTATGTGTGAGGGCCATGAATGAGCCCCAGGTCCTCTAAAAGGGGAGACTGGTTTACTACTGAGGAGTCTCTACGGCCCCATTGGTCTTTTATTTTGGTGCTTATCCATTACTATTATTTGCCTTTTGTGTTTGTGATGTAGATAAATGTACACATTGCTGTACAGATGTGTATGCACTCGTGTGTAATTGCAATTTTGGAATTTTGGTCTCTTTAAAAAACTGAGAACCTGGGCTGGAGTGATGGCTCAGTGGTTAAGAGCACCGACTGCTCTTCCAGAGGTCCTGAGTTCAATTCCCAGCAACCACATGGTGGCGCACAACCATCTGTAATGGGATCTGATGCCCTCTTCTGGTGGGTCTGCAGACAGCCATAGTGTACTCATATAAATATAATAATAAATAAATCTTTAGAAAAAATAAGTTTAAGATTATGCTTCGCTACATAGGATGTTCAAGGCTTGCCTGAGCACTCTCTCTCTCTCTCTCTCATCAAGAGTTCTATAGTTTATTCTGTCCTCACACAGTATGACCGTGTGAATGCTCTTTCTGGTTGTTAACTTGAGTACATGTACAAGGAACTATAATCCAGAAATGGAGGGCACACCTGTGATCAGGACCTTGAGGCATAGTGACCATGAAAAGCATAGGTCCAGGTGAGGTACTACAACCCTTTAATCCCAGGAGACAGTGGCAAGCAGATGTGAGGTCCTGGAGAAAAGCAAGTTCCAAATCCAGTTATAGACACCTATAGTTTGGGCCACACCTTCTTCTGGAGGCCTACTTTATGACAGTGGAGGAGGAGGAGTCACTTTCTTCACCTGTTTGCACTTACTTGCCATCACATCTGTTGGGACCTACTTCTTCAGGATTCCAGCTTATACAGAAAACCAGAAGAAACAGCCAGCCTCCTGGGACTGAGAAACTTCTAGATTATTGGACTTTCCATTCACAGCTGCCCAAAGTTGCACTACAGATTATCAGTCATCCCAACAAGTTCCCTTAATATATAGATACATTGCATAAGTTCTGTGACTCTAGAGTCTCCTGACTAAAATATAGGCTATTGACTATCTACAGGGAAGAATTTTCTAGCTCCTGCTACTTCCTGGGCAGTAACCCACAAATACAACTTTTGAATGAATGACTTTTATTTTTTGGAGTGGTTTTCAGTTTACAGCGAATTACATAGAAAGTACAGATAGTTCACAGCCATCTTGTGCCTGATGTGCAGTTTCCCCATCCAGCCAGGCCAGTGTGTGGCTCATTGGTTAAAATCAATGAACCAGTGTTGCCGCATCATTACCAGCCAAAGTTCATCATCGACACAGTGTAATCTAGAATTCTTTCTTTGAAAAGTATTTTTTAAAGATATGTACTATATATAAGTACAGTGTAGCTGTCTTCAGACACACCAGAAGAGGGCATCAGATTCCATTACAGATGGTTGTGAGCCACCATGTGGTTGCTGAGAATTGACCTCTGAACCTGTGAAAGAGATGTCAGCGCTCTTAACCACTGAGATATCTCCCCAGTCCTGAAAACTGTTCTTAAAAACTTTTCATGAGAAAAAAAAAATCAAATCTACCTTTTTTTTTTTGTTGTTGTTGAATTTGTTTGTAGACCAGCCTGGCCTCAAACTCACAGAAATCCATCTGCTTCTGCTTTCTGGGTGCTGGGACTAAAGTTGAGTCACCTCACCCAGCTTTAAAACTTTGTTTCAAAACTAGGGAGACATACAATAAACTCTGAGGATCCATTATCTAGCTGCAACAAGCATCAATTCTCAGCTATTTCTCATCTGATTGATCACCTTTCTCCAGGATTCTCCAGACTACCACATTCCCAGCCTTTACTCTTAGCCACTGGGCTGTTTTTTTGAGATCTGTCAAAGTATTTTTGTATACCTTTTTCCACATAATTTTCTTTATTAAATGTTTGCTAATTTTCTCCATTAAATATTTGCTTTTTATGCTGTGCAGTGGTGGCGCATGTCTTCAGTCTCAGCAGCTGGGAGGTAGAGAGGCAGGTGGATCTCTGATTTCAAGGCTGGTCTACAGATTAAGTTCCAGGGATAAACAATAAATGTGTCTTGACAGCCACGCCCTCCATTTGTTCTTTTTCTGTTTATGAACAGTGTTTGCACCTTTGGCAGCATGGCTGCACATTGAGTTCATGTTGGCCATAGAGGCCAGGAAAGGGGGTTGGGTTTCCTGAAAATGGAGTCACAGATGGCTGTGGGCCACTCTGTTGGTGCTGTGAGTGGAATACAGTTCTTTTGGAAGAGTTCTCAGTAATTTCAACAGGCAAGTCATCTTTCTAGCTAACCCTGCCCCCTCCCAATCCTTCCCTCTGTTGCCAGTATTTCACTTTATATCTCTGGCTGGCCTAGAACATATGTAGAACAGACTAGCTCCAACTCACAAAGATCTACTCGCCACTACCTTCTGAGTGGTTGGAATTACTAGCATGTACAGCAGCTTTTTAAAGATTTATTATTTACCTGTGTGTGTATGAAGTTATGTGTACTCTGTGTGTAAAGAACTGAACTACAGGTAGTTTTGAACTGTCTACTGAGGATGGTGGGAATCAAACCTGCATCCTTTAGAATAAGTTCTCTTAACTGCTGAGCCATAGCTCTTATTTTATTTAAATATAACCACCGAGTGCAGTTGGCCTTCCCTGCGTGTGTGGGTGTGGATTTATACACTGGAGCGTGAGCAACTACCAGTAGCCACACCGTTGAAGGCAAATGACCCTCATCCAGTAGCCATCAGTTGTGCAGTGTTCCTCAGCTAGAAGTAGAGCTTTAGGACTCTGCTTCCTCCACACAGACCTGTGCTGGGATGTTGAGCTGCCTGGTCCTGTGCAGGCAGCCATAGCTGGTGTTTATCTCAAGTGCAATGAATAGAGTCTCACAGTGCTGCCTCCCACCTTTCGGCTCCCGCCTTCTCTCTGCCTTTCCTTACTGAGCCATTTCACTGGCCCTCATTGTTCCTCCCTTAAGCCTAATTCATTACCATGTTATACTGTCAGGTGATGCTAGTGGTGGCAGACATTCCAGGGGAAGGTCTCTTAATTTGTTAAGGGTGGCAAAATTGTCCTACCATTCCTTGGTTATATAGAGTTCTCCTAGCAAGACAACATTTCTTGGTGCTGGAGAAACGGCTCAATTATTAAAGAGCACTGACTGTTCTTCCAGAGGTTCTAAGTTCAAGTCCCAGCAACCACATAGAGCCTCACAATCTGTAATGGGATCCAGTGTCCTCCTCTAATGCAGTCATATGCATAAAATAAGTGAAGAAACCTTATATTAGAATCAGGCTGTTCACTTGGTACAATTCTTTTGTAAAGAATGTATGCATATGAGTGTTTTGTTTGTATGTGTACCTTATGTGTGGGGGAGGCCAGAAGAGGGAATTAGACTCTGGGACTGGAATTACAGGTGTTTGTAAATTGACAAGTGTGTACTAGGAATCAAATCTAGTTCTTCTGGAAGAGTAGCCAGTGCTTTGAACTGCTATGTCATCCCTCCAGCTGTGGGAGTACAATTTTTTTGAAAATTTAACACTCATTAAGTTTTTTTCCCTTTGTTTTAAGTCCACAGTCTTTGGGGCTTGATTGGGGACAGTCTCATAAATTACAGGGTGGCTTTTAACCTGTTATATACCCAAGGCACTTGAATATATGGGCCTCCTACTTCTACCAGTAAGGTGTTGTTCTTAGGAGACAGGCAGCACCCTCACCAGTGAGGCATTGGGCTGGGGAGATAGCCAAGTACCATCACACTGGACTTATGTTTGTCCTGCCTTTTTTTTTTATTAACTTAACTTAATAATTTAATGTGTCCCAGCACCTAGAGGCAGTTATGAGAGATTTTCTGATTCTGAATTTGGAGTTACAGATGGGTGTGAGCTGCTCTGTAAATACTAGGAATTGTAGTCAGGTATTCCATTGACCAGCCAGAGTTCTGCACACATCCTTCTAGCCCCTGGTTTTTTGTTTGTTTGTTTGCTTGTAGAGACAGGTTTTTTTTTTTTTTTACCTGGAAGAGAATTGTCAGGAATGATGCATTAGACCTTGCCATGTTTTGTGTGTGTGTGTTTGTTTGTATGTGTGACTAGTGTTGATTGTACCAGTAATATTTATTTAGATAGTTTTGAGAACCTGATTTTTTCTGAATTGTATTCACTGTCGTGACTTGTTATCTTATGTAGTAAAAAAATAAATCAATTGATTAATTTGAAGATAAATAAGTGAATATTACTTATTCAAAGAGACAATTACTAATATTTGTGTTATGGTTTTAATGTGTGCCAGGAATGTTCATTAACCCATTTGTGCATGCCATTAAATTAAAATTGAGTCATTTGCATATAATCAAATATACCATGAATTGGATTATAAAAAGACAGTATCAGACAGGGTATTCTGAAATTGCTAACTATGTGATCTTTAACAAGGAGAAAAGAAGACATTTTTTTTTTTTTTTTTTTTTTTTTTTTTGGTTATGCCTAGTTAACAACAAAACCCTTGGTTTTGTGCATCACTAGCCTAAAAATTAAATCCTTTGGCAATCACGATTCCAAGTTTGCTCTCTGCCTGCAATCTTTAAGTCTTTGGGCATGGATTAATAATTATACCATGAACTTCATGTGGGCATTCTCAGGGTCCTGTAACTTATTGGTGCAGTTCCACTCTGCTACCACACGAGGGAAGTATAAGCCATGATTTCAAATAAGGGCCTGAAGGGTGGTGCTATTTCTACCTTCCCTTAGTGTGAGAGGATAAGAACAGACATTTGTCCAAAGGTGAAGATAAAACGTGCTTAGGCTATGAAAATTGGAGAAGTGTAGTCATCAGTCTTTGTTCTGCGTCCTTCCTTCTGGATGGCATTCAGCTCCTTCTTCCCACACAGGCGGTCTCCATCTTAACCTCGTTCTCAAATTAGAAAATATCTGACATCTCAATAATAGACTTTGATATAAATAATATTTTTTTCAAACCAATCCTTTGTTCTCCTAGGTATTGCATAGTATAGCTCTTTACTCTTTTTTGAAATAATTCAAAATATTTTAAGTGGAAATTGAAGAATAGGAATGTGTAGGTCTGCTTTATGGCTGATGCTGAAAACCTATCTTTTCCTCCTTTTTCTTGATTTTGTTTTTGTCTTTGTGTGTTTTGTTTGTTTGGTTTATTAATTTTCCATCTCTCTTGTCTTCTATTCCTATTTTCCAACTCATACTTCTTTACCAAGGCTTCCACATACTGGAAGAACCTTTTTCTTTTTTGCATTTCTCTCTTGTGTCTGGTCCCTATGAAACAAAGCAGTACATCTGGTAGCCGTCCTGGAATGCTCCCATTGGTTCTCAGTTATGGTGTCTTTTGAGAAAGTCTAAAAGACAAAATCTTACTCCATAGCACATAGACCATGGTGACTTCAGACTCAAAGAGATCTTCTGGTCTCTGTGTCCTGTGTGCTGGAATTAAAGGCTTGTGCTGCTGTTTCTGGCTTGGTGGTAGACTTTACCTCTCTACTTATGGGAATCTGAAGTCGGGGTTTCTGTAAGATCCCCACCAACATCATTTGTAACTGGCTAGTCTTGTTCATTTGCTTCTGTTGTAAGTAAACCTTCATTGTCCTTTAGAGTCACTGCAGTGGCTTCCTCAGCAGCCTTCCTACTTCTGCTAGAACCTTCCATTCACAGACAACTGACAGGAAAATACAAATCTTTTATAACCTCTACTTACCGCCATTTACTCGTAGCTGTTTTGCTTTTAAGATAGTCTCCTCTTTGTTTAGGCTGGCCTTGAACCTTCCATCCTCCTGTGTCAGCTTCTGGGGTAGAGGCATGCAGGCGTGCAGGAACACAGGCATGTGCACATACCTAACCACGTTTGCTGCTTCATTGTGTTCACAGTAAGGCTAAACCCTTAGGGGGTCCTAACAGGCACCACACCATCTGCCCCTTGGTTGGTCCTCTTTGGGTTCTGTGCTCTCTGCTTCCTCACCACAGGAAGCCATGCACAAACCTTCTGTCCAGGAGGAGCCTTCACACTTCCTTCTTACTAACTTACCTTTACTGGATCTCAACTGTTATTTTCCATAGGAGCTTTTTCTCACCTGTCTGATATGGCTCTTCTCCCTGTACACTTTCCTAGTATCATGCATGTTTCCTAAGG